>NC_079388.1:22040645-22058145 GCF_029220125.1 Pseudoliparis swirei | reverse complement strand
AGTAGTGCAGAAGTGCTTGTAGTTAGTGCATGCTGCATGTTGCATGCTGCATGTTGCATGCTGCCCTCTGCTTGCAACTCTCTGCTTTCAGCTACCGCCGCTGGCTAGCTCCCTCATAGGGGGTGAAAAGAGGAGCCGAGAGCGTAAGTCTCCTCTGCCAGTACATAGCCTCTCCACCACCAAGACTCCTGCAGTGCCTCCTCGTGGCCACACATGGTAACTGGGTACCCTGCGGTCCCAGGCTAAACTGCAGGGGATCTCGGAGCAGCAGTGGGCCCCAGAGATGCGGTGTGCAGGCCCACCACTAGGTGGACACGCCTGGCACCCATCAACCACTGCCCCAGCTATGGGCAAATAGCCCCACTGCCTTGTGGGTTAGCCTCTTGAGGCAGGGCTAAGGAGCAGACCCCGACAGAAAAGCAATGCGCTGGCGGTGCGCAATGGCGGGCCTAAACACAGCCAGGACCCGGCAGCCTCCTGCAGCCAGGATGGGGAACTGGTCGTCCTGGGCTCACCCATGCCACCAGATTTACCTCACCATGGCGAAGATAGTGCTACTGGGGATAGCGCGCCTCCAACGGCACTCTAAATAATCTCTTTGCAGGTATCCACCTCTGACCACGGTGAATACTCTGGATCCACATCTGGTTGAAGACTGGCGGCGTTGGGGCAACTGGCGACGGGAGCAGGTTTGAATAGACTGGGAGCTTCTAGTCAGAGCCCTGCACGTCAGCGGCACAGGATATTGGTCGCTATCAGCTGGGACTGTGTGGCAGCTGATCTCGGCAGCACCCTGTGTGACTGAGCAGCCCCTATTTAGGGACCACACTGCTCACCTCAATCCGAGGAGGGGCCTAGAAAAGGTGGCCTAAAAAATGCCCACTCAACTCGCACCTGGACAGGCTACCGCACCTGTCGGGTCATTCCACTTCTGCGGTCGAAACAGAAGAAAAAACCCAAAACCTAAAACTGGCAACATGGAACGTAAGAACCCTCCTGGACTCCTATGGCAGAACCGAAAGACCTCACAGAAGAACAGCACTGATTGCGGCCGAGCTGAGGCGTTACAACATCGACATCGCCGCACTTTGCGAGACCAGGCTCCTTGATGAAGGGTCGCTGATAGAGGAAGGGTCTGGTTACACCTTCTTCTGGAAAGGCTATCCCCCAGGTGGACAACATCTGCACGGTGTGGGACTGGCCATCAAGAACACACTGCTACCAAGACTCACTGAAACACCTGTGGGCATCAGTGAAAGACTGATGACCCTCCGTATCCCCCTGGCGAAGAACCGCTTTGCTACACTTCTTAGTGTGTATGCGCCAACACTGCCATCCGACACTGAGGTTAAAGACTCATTCTATCAGTCACTGGATGAGGCTCTCCACCAGATCCCCAAGACCGACAAGATCCTCCTCCTTGGGGACTTCAATGCTCGTGTGGGGCAGAGTGACAGGATATGGAAAGGAGTGCTTGGCAGGCATGGTATTGGTCAGGCCAACTCAAATGGCATGAGATGACTTCCTCTCTGCTCTGAGCACAACCTGACCATAACCAACACCATCTTCCAGCAAAAGACCAAATATAAAACATCATGGATGCACCCACGCTCTAAACATTGGCACCTGATTGACTATGTCATCGTGAGACGTTGTGACATCAAAGACGTTCTCATATGCCGGGCCATGAGAGGTGCAGAATGCTGGACAGACCACAGGATGATCGTGGCCAAAGTCCACATGAGCGTACGCCCCCCCATGCGGAAACGTGGGGTCAGTGGGAGACGCTATGACTGTGCCCGTCTGAAGGATACCAGCACAAGAAATGAGTTCCGATGCTCCCTGGCTGAAAAACTTGAAGAGCTTGAACTCACCTTGAGAGGAGAGAATGACACAGACCTACAGTGGACCGCTATCAGCTCAGCCCTTCATGAAGCAGCAGCCCACACAATCGGCTATAAGACCAAAACCACCAGGACTGGTTTGACAATAACTCAGACACCATCCGTAACTCACTGAACGTCATGCACAAAGCACACCAGGCAACCCTGAAACCACTCATTGAGCACCGCCAGACAGCAATGGCAGAGGCGGGCGTGAAGTGCAAAAGACCCTACGGACAATGCAAAACAAGTGGTGGACAGAGAAGGCACAGGAAATCCAATCTTTCGCTGATAGAAATGATATGCATAACTTTTACAATGCAGTCAAATCTATCTACGGCCCAACAAACCACTGCATCACTCCTGTTAAAACCGCAGATGGGCTCAGAGTCCTAAAAGACCAGAGCAGTATACTGGAGAGGTGGGCTGAACATTTTAATACCCTGCTTAATCAGGACTCTAAAGCAGACCGCACCATCCTGGATCAACTGCCTGAACTTCCACCGATTGACAACCTTAACCAACCCCGACCTTCCTGGAGGTCCTGTCAGCCGTCCGCTCTCTGAAGAACAACAAGTCTCCTGGCATGGACAATATCCCTGCGGAACTGCTTAAACATGGTGGTTACCTCTGTACAAGAGCGCTACATCAACACATCACTAAAGTATGGGCTGATGAAAACATCCCACAGCAATGGAGAGATGCCAAAATTGTCACTATATATAAAAACAAAGGTGACAAGACCATCTGTGGCAACCACAGGGGTATAGCACTCCTTGCTGTTGCTGGTAAGGTCCTGGCCAAGGTGCTGCTGCAGAGGCTACTCAACAACATCACAGAGGCATTGCTCCCAGAATCACAGTGTGGCTTTAGGAAGAACAGGAGTACAGTCGACATGGTCTTCACAGCCCGGCAGCTTCAGGAAAAGTGCAGGGAGCAACATCAAGACCTGTTTATGGCTTTTGTCGACCTCTCCAAAGCCTTCGACACTGTGCAGAGAGACCTACTGTGGGACACCCTGCTCCGGTTTGGATGCCCTAACAAGTTTGTCAACATCCTCCGACAGTTTCATGATGGTATGAATGCTAGGGTGACAATAGGAGGACAAGAGTCTGCCTCCTTCCCTGTGTGCACAGGGGTCAGGCAGGGGTGTGTACTAGCACCAGTGCTCTTTAACATCTTCCTCCTATGCGTCACCCAGCTTCTCCATAAGGAAATTGAGGACAACAGCGGGGTGACAGTAGTCTATAGGCTCGATGGCAACCTCTTTAACATCAGGAGGCTGCAGGCCACCACCAAGCTGCACAGAGTGAGGGTCCTTGAGCTGCAGTATGCAGATGACTGAGCTCTGGTGGCTCACACTCCACAGACCTCCAGGCTGTCCTGGATCAGCTGTGAAGGCTTCCAGCAGGATGGGGCTGACCATCAACATCACCAAAACAGAGGTCGTCTGTCAGTGGAGCACCAACATCCCACCCACGCCACCCATCTTCAGCATCAATGATAAGCATCTATCTGTAGTACCATCATTCAAATACCTCGGGAGTATCCTCTCTGAGGACAATAACATCGACAATGAGGTCCAGAACAGAATCAAACAAGCATCAGCTGCCTTTGGGAGACTCAGGCGCCGGGTCTTTCAAAACAAGAACTTATACCTCCATACAAAAATCTCTGTGTATCAAGCAGTGTGCATCACCACCCTCCTGTACAGTTGTGAAGCCTGGGTCACTTACAGCCGCCATGTGAAGTCCCTGGAGCATTTTCACATCCGCTGTCTCCAGCGAATGCTAGGAATCACTTGGCGTGACGAGTGCCACACACCGAGATCCTCAGGAGAGCAGGCTGTAGGAGCATGGAGGCCACCATCACCCACTACCAGCTACGATGGCTGGGGCACGTTATAAGGATGCCCTCAATCGGCTGCCTCACAAAGTGCTGTATGGCCAGCCCCCAAGGCCAGCTCTGCTGGAGGCAGAAGAAGCGCTAGAAAGACCAGATAAAAACAGCGCTAAAGAAATGTAAAATCAGACCAGGGGACCTGGAGGGCTTGGCTGCTGACCGTAACACCTGGCGTCAGATGTGCCAAGACGGGACCACAGCACTGGAGGAGGACAGGACAGCCAGGAGGCAGGAAAGAAGGCATACAAGAAAAACAACCAAGGTTGCCAGGACCACCACTACTACATACGCATGTCCCACCTGCGACAAGACCTGTGGATCCAGGATAGGACTATACAGCCACCAGAAAACTCACCGCTGAGTCAGAAGTGGACGTCATCATCGGCTTCGATGGACAACTACAAGCAAGCAAGTGTGTGTCTCTGTGTGTCTGTGTGTGTGTGTCTGTGTGTGTGTGTCTGTGTGTGTGTGTCTGTGTGTGTGTCTCTGTGTGTCTGTGTGTGTGTGTGTGTCTGTGTGTGTGTGTGTCTGTGTGTGTGTGTGTCTGTGTGTGTGTGTCTCTGTGTGTCTGTGTGTGTGTCTGTGTGTGTGTGTCTCTGTGTGTGTCTGTGTGTGTCTGTGTGTGTGTGTGTGTGTGTCTGTGTGTGTGTGTCTGTGTGTGTGTGTCTGTGTGTGTGTCTGTGTGTCTGTGTGTGTGTGTGTGTGTCTGTGTGTCTGTGTGTGTGTGTCTGTGTGTATGTCTGTGTGTGTGTCTGTGTCTGTGTGTGTCTGTGTGTGGGTGTGTGTATGTGTGTGTATGTGTATATATATGTATATGTGTGTGTGTCTATGTGTGTGTCTGTGTGTGTCTGTCTGTGTGTGTCTCTGTGTGTCTGTGTGTGTGTGTGTCTATGTGTGTGTGTGTCTATGTGTATGTGTCTGTGTGTGTGTCTCTGTGTGTCTATTTGTGTGTGTGTATGTGTCTATGTGTGTGTGTGTGTGTGTGTGTTTGTGTCTGTGTGTGTATGTGTCTATGTGTGTGTGTCTATGTGTGTGTCTCTGTGTGTCTGTGTGTGTGTCTGTGTGTGTGTCTCTGTGTGTCTATGTGTGTGTGTCTGTGTGTGTGTGTGTCTCTGTGTGTGTCTGTGTGTGTGTCTGTGTGTGTGTGTGTGTGTGTGTCTGTGTGTGTGTGTCTGTGTGTGTCTGTGTGTGTGTCTCTGTGTCTGTGTGTGTGTGTGTGTGTGTCTGTGTGTGTCTGTGTGTGTGTGTCTGTGTGTGTGTGTCTCTGTGTGTCTGTGTGTGTGTGAGTGTCTGTGTGTCTGTGTGTGTGTGTGTGTGTGTGTGTGTGTGTGTGTCTGTGTGTGTGTGTCTCTGTGTCTGTGTGTGTGTGAGTGTCTGTGTGTGTGTGTCTGTGTGTGTGTGTCTGTGTGTCTCTGTGTGTCTGTGTGTGTGTGTGTGTCTGTGTGTGTGTGTCTGTGTGTGTGTGTCTGTGTGTGTGTGTCTCTGCGTGTCTCTGTGTGTGTGTGTCTGTGTGTGTCTCTCTGTGTGTGTGTGTGTTATCTGCTGACAGCAGAGTCTCCCTGAAGGTCACAGACATCAAACAGATCTCCTTCCTGTGTGACGCCCACTACAGCCTGCAGGGGGCGCTGTCTGCTTCAGCCACAGAGCAATGGGTAAAGGGTAAAGAAGTTAAAGCGTAAAGGTTAAAGGGTAAAGGGTAAAGGGTAAAGGTTAAAGGGTAAAGAAGTTAAAGCGTAAAGGTTAAAGGGTAAAGGTTAAAGGGTAAAGGAGTTAAAGCGTAAAGGTTAAAGGGTAAAGGGTAAAGGTTAAAGGGTAAAGGAGTTAAAGCGTAAAGGTTAAAGGGTAAAGGTTAAAGGGTAAAGGTTAAAGGGTAAAGGGTAAAGGTTAAAGGGTAAAGGAGTTAAAGGTTAAAGGGTAAAGTGTAAAGGTTAAAGGGTAAAGGGTAAAGGTTAAAGGGTAAAGGTTAAAGGGTAAAGGGTAAAGGTTAAAGGGTAAAGCGTAAAGGGTGAAGGTTAAAGGTTAAAGGGTAAAGGGTAAAGGGTAAAGGTTAAAGGGTAAAGGGTAAAGCGTAAAGGTTAAAGGGTAAAGGGTAAAGGTTAAAGGTTAAAGGGTAAAGGGTAAAGCGTAAAGGGTAAAGGTTAAAGGGTAAAGCGTAAAGGGTAAAGGGTAAAGGTTAAAGGGTAAAGGTTAAAGGGTAAAGCGTAAAGGGTAAAGGTTAAAGGGTAAAGGTTAAAGGGTAAAGGTTAAAGGGTAAAGGGTAAAGCATAAAGCGTAAAGGTTAAAGGGTAAAGCGTAAAGGGTAAAGCGTAAAGGGTAAAGGGTAAAGCGTAAAGGGTAAAGGGTAAAGGTTAAAGGGTAAAGGGTAAAGGGTAAAGGGTAAAGCGTAAAGGGTAAAGCGTAAAGGGTAAAGGGTAAAGGTTAAAGGGTAAAGGGTAAAGGTTAAAGCGTAAAGGGTAAAGGGTAAAGCGTAAAGGTTAAAGGTTAAAGGGTAAAGGTTAAAGGGTAAAGGGTAAAGATTAAAGGGTAAAGGTTAAAGGGTAAAGCGTAAAGGGTAAAGGTTAAAGGGTAAAGGTTAAAGGGTAAAGGTTAAAGGGTAAAGGGTAAAGCGTAAAGGGTAAAGGTTAAAGGGTAAAGGGTAAAGCGTAAAGGGTAAAGGGTAAAGCGTAAAGGTTAAAGGGTAAAGGGTCGGGACTTGTCCTTTAACTCCCACGTAAAGCAAATCTCAAGGACTGCATTCTTTCATCTACGTAATATTTCAAAAATCAGGCACATCTTGTCTCAAAAAGATGCAGAAAAATTGGTTCACGCATTCGTTACTTCGAGACTGGATTACTGCAACTCCTGATTATCAGGCTGCTCTAATAAGTCTTTTCGGTCAACTCCTTATTATCAGGCTGCTCTAATAAATCTCTTAGGTCAACTCCTTATTGTGAGGCTGCTCTTTAAGTCTCTAAAGTCAACTCCTTATTATCAGGCTGCTCTATAAGTCTCTTAGGTCCCTCCAGTTGATCCAGAATGCTGCAGCTCGTGTTCTCACTAAAACTAAGAAAAGAGATCACATCACTCCTGCACTAGCTGCTCTGCACTGGCTACCCATAAAATCAAGAATCACTTTTAAAATTCTTCTCTTAACGTACAAAGCCTTGATTGGTGATGCACCATCATATCTTAAGGAGCTTGTAGTACCATATTGCCCCACTAGAGAGCTACACTCACTAAATGCGGGACTACTTGTAGTTCCTAGAGTCTTAAAAAGTAGAATGGGAGCCAGAGCCTTTAGTTATCAAGCTCCTCTTCTATGGAACCAGCTTCCACCTTCAGTCCTGGAGGCAGACACAGTCACCTCGTTTAAGAGTAGACTTAAGACCTTCCTCTTTGACAGAGCTTATAGTTAGGGCTGAATCAGGTTCACCTGGTCCAGCCCCTTGATATGCTGCTATAGGCTTATAGCTGCCGGGGGACGTTTAGGATGCACTGAGTACCTCTCTCCTCTTTTCTCTCCTTAAGGATGAATTTTCATCTCTCAATCACACGTTACTAACTCTGCTTTCTCCCCGGTGTCCTTTTGACTTCACTTCTCATGGGGTCATCGGACCCTATGAGACGGCATAGATCCTATCTGCTGATGGATCATCGAGGTCTGGGTCGTGGAATTCCTGCTCCTGACTACGCCACTGTCCTGTTGAGACTCCGCCCACTGTTGAGACTCCGCCCACTCCTCCTCCCCACCGCCATCTGCCTGATGGATCGTGGAGGTCTCCATCGTGGAATATGCCTACTATGAACTATTCATACACTCTGTCATATTCATTGAATGTATTTTAACTCTAAATCTGTCCTTCTGTACACATTACATCTATTGTTCTGTCCATCCTGGAGAGGGATCCTCCTCTGTTCTCTCCTGCTGGTTTCTTCCCTTTTTTCCCCCTGAAGGGTTATTTGGGAGTTTTTCCTGGTCCGATGTGAGGTTTTGGGGCAGGGATGTCTATGTGTACAGATTGTAAAGCACTCCGAGACAAATTTGTAATTTGTGAAATTGGGCTATACAAATAAACTGAATTGAATTGAATTAAAGGTTAAAGGGTAAAGGGTAAAGGGTAAAGGTTAAAGGGTAAAGCGTAAAGGGTAAAGGTTAAAGGGTAAAGCGTAAAGGGTAAAGGTTAAAGGGTAAAGGGTAAAGCGTAAAGGGTAAAGGTGAAAGGGTAAAGGTTAAAGCGTAAAGGGTAAAGGTTAAAGGGTAAAGGGTAAAGGTTAAAGGTTAAAGGGTAAAGGGTAAAGGGTAAAGGTGAAAGGGTAAAGGTTAAAGCGTAAAGGGTAAAGGGTAAAGGGTAAAGGTTAAAGGGTAAAGGGTAAAGCATAAAGGGTAAAGGGTAAAGGGTAAAGGTTAAAGGGTAAAGGGTAAAGGTTAAAGCGTAAAGGTTAAAGGGTAAAGCGCAAAGGGTAAAGGTTAAAGGGTAAAGGTTAAAGCGTAAAGGGTAAAGGTTAAAGGGTAAAGGGTTAAGGTTAAAGGGTAAAGGTTAAAGGGTAAAGGTTAAAGGGTAAAGGTTAAAGCGTAAAGGTTAAAGGGTAACGGTTAAAGGGTAAAGCGTAAAGGGTAAAGGTTAAAGGTTAAAGGGTAAAGGGTAAAGGGTAAATGTTAAAGGGTAAAGGTTAAAGGGTAAAGGGTAAAGGTTAAAGCGTAAAGGGTTAAGGGTAAAGGTTAAAGCGTAAAGGGTCAAGGTTAAAGGGTAAAGGGTAAAGGTTAAAGCGTAAAGGGTAAAGGTTAAAGGGTAACGGGTAAAGGGTAAAGGGTTAAGGTTAAAGGGTAAAGGGTAAAGGTTAAAGCGTAAAGGGTAAAGGTTAAAGGGTAAAGGGTTAAGGTTAAAGGGTAAAGGGTAAAGGTTAAAGGGTAAAGGTTAAAGGGTAAAGGGTAAAGGGTTAAGGGTAAAGGTTAAAGGTTAAAGCGTAAAGTGTAACGGGTAAAGGGTAAAGGTTAAAGGGTAAAGGTTAAAGCGTAAAGGGTAAAGGGTAAAGGTTAAAGCGTAAAGGGTAAAGGGTAAAGGTTAAAGCGTAAAGGGTAAAGGGTAAAGTCTGTGGCTGTGTCTCCAGGACACTTTACGAAGGACAGGGCACTACAGAGCCCTGACATCTGTGGTGCACTCCGTCTGATGAGTCTGTCTCAAATGGAACACTCACGTTCACCACTTGGCGGAGTGACGGACGCAAATCTGTTCACGGCACCCGCGAAATTAAGCCGGGAGTGACGGACACAAATCTGCTTGCGATACCCGCGAAACTTAGACTGACAGAATGAAAGCACTTCTTGCCCTCTTTGTGTCCCTTGTTTACCCCTTCCTCCACCCCATGTGGGTGTGTGGTCGACCGCTTGTGCTACCGGAGCATCTCGTCCGCCATTGTTTTAGAAATGAAATGAAAAGCTGGCGAAAGGGCTCCTCCTCTTCCGCTACGTAGCCAAGATGGCGCCCGTTGAGGGCCAGTAGTGTCCATCGTTTACATGGCATGTCCTGCCCGTCTGCAGGGCGCCATGCGGGGACTCAGTGCTCTGATGCTGCTGGTGGTCAGCAGTGGCGGCTGGTGAAATTTTTTTTGGGGGGGGCGCAGTTGGGCGACGCGGTTTAAATAGCACTCAACAATGAGAAGAAAAGAGGTTTTGAGTAGAATATTGTAAAAACCAAAGCTTTATTTCAAGAACACAGCGTGCTCATCAACACTGTCCAATAACAACTATCAACACACTGTAACTTTGGGCATGAGAGGTTCAGAGCAGAATTCTTTAAGAAACATTGGGTTGGGTTTTAGAGGTTTGCAAAATAAAAGAGTTTCACCCTCACATGAAAGAGGTTCAGAGCAGATGTTACAGATGTAGAGCGGGCATGGAAGAAGTCGGCTCAGATGGTGGATTTTCCCAGCACTTATTTATTCTGCAGAAGACAACAGAACACACACATTTGCCTTCTGATCTGTCTCTGCACTTCCACTTCCTCAGCAAAATAAAACCATTGTCCATGGAAGACAGGACCACATTAAATCTAAATAATAACAATTCTCATCAAAACCATGACATGTAACATACAAGGGAAAACAGAGACCCCTGATGGACAAAATAAATAACTACATGAGCTAGAGTCATTTCAGCAGAAACAGAGAAAATTCTAACTGAACAAAAGGAAACACATACCTGCAGAAGACAACAGAACACACACATTTGCCTTCTGATCTGTCTCTGCACTTCCACTTCCTAGACACGCAAAACACAATTTACACAAGGAAAATATACGTCGGGCGACCGGATGTAGCTAAACAAACGGTGCCAAAGTGGCTCAATGAGACCGCCACCAAACGTATATGTTGACGGTCTAAATGACACGACAGCTGGACGCCGTGATCGTATTTGCGACCATTACTGTATGTAACATAAACGGTTAATTTTATAAAAGAATATAGCCAAAATAGTGCAACATCGTTTTTCACTCAACTCACCCTCAGCAATATAAAACCATTGTGAGCAGGGTTGCCAGGTCTGTGTGACAAAACCAGCCCAATGGCCAATCAAAACCAGCCCAAAACCAGCCCAATATCAGAACTCAAAATATGCCCGTGCCAAACCATATACACTGCTTTTAAAGTCCAACAGCATTGCTATCATTGCCAAATATATTGTAATATCTACAAAGTAACAACATATGTTTAGTTTGCCAGCATTAAAAGCAGTTTTCCTAAACAGTTATTTCCCTATGTCCTAAAATGGCCTTGTGTAATTAGATACAGTATATTATCATAAATAAAATGTGTACGTGCTGATCTGGAGTCAGTTTGGTAGGATTTGGGTATGAATAAATTATTTCATTTAAAATATGGATTTTTATTTAAAGATATTCATGTAATTTGCATGCAAAATAGGTCTACCGAACCAAGGACAAAAAATTCAACCAGCGCAACACTTCAAAAGTGGCCCGATTCGCAGGAAAACCGCGGACCTGGCAACACTGCTCTATGGGCTGAGGAACATACGGGTCTCTGATCTGCCGAATAATCCAATCGGCGCACATTTGTGCGCCCCAAGATTCAGTTTCATCCGCCAATGTGAAGCCGGTCTTTGCCAAAACGACTGAAATGTTGTATCAATGCCGTACACACCGTTAGACCAGCGCCCGAAAAGGGAGGGCTTCTCTCCGTGATAATGGCGATATATTATATTTTTCACATTAACTTAAGTGGTTGTTGACAGGGGCTACGGTCTCCACACACATTTAGCGTCAACACGGTATATTTACTATTTAAATGATTTGGCATATAATGTTTTTTGACAGATTTTTTTTTTTTCTTCTTCTTCTTTTTTTTCATCTCCAAATTTTAAGAGGGGCGGCGCCCTAGCGCCCCCTATGGACGAACCGCCACTGGTGGTCAGTGTGGCGCCCGGAGCCTGAAAGACAAGCTCCAAGGGCTCAGGTGTCCGGGAGGAGACACGGCCACTTTGTGACCTTGGAGGCCTCTGGAGGTCGTCTTGACTGCATCTCGTGGTTGGAGTCGGCCACGTCAGCGTCTGACGCCGCGTGTTCGATGCCAGACGCGTCCCCACCAGGAATAACCCCGGGCCCGAGGGCCGAGGAAGAGGAGCAGCAGCTCCGTGTGAAGGACTCGATGTGTCGGTTCTATCGTCACGTTCAGCAGAGTTCCCTCGGGGCTACGCCTCGTCTTCTGGAGAACCTTTGGTTGCTTCTAAATGGCGCTAGCAGCTAGCAGCCAGCGCTAGCTCACAACAACAGAGGAGGTCAACCTGAATCAACCGGAAGTGTTCAAGGATAAACAGGAAGTGATCAATGATCAACAGGAAGTGCGTTAGCAGCTGGCAGCTAGCAGCGCAACGGTTCTCAACACAGAGAGAGGAGGGTCAACCTGAATCAACCGGAAGTGTTCAAGGATAAACAGGAAGTGATCAATGATCAACAGGAAGTGTTCAAGGATAAACAGGAAGTGATCAAGGATCAATAGGAAGTAATCAAGGATAAACAGGAAGTTGAACATCACTTTTCATTAATATATACAATATATATATATATATAATATATATTATATATAAGTATTATATATATATATATAATATATATATATATAATATATATATAAGTATAATATATATTATATATAAGTATAATATATATATATATAATATATATATATTATATATATATAAGTATAATATATATTATATATAAGTATAATATATATATTATATATATATTATATATATATAAGTATAATATATATATTATATATATATTATAAATATATATATAAGTATAATATATATATGTATATATATACATATATACATATATATATATTAGGGCTGTCAATCGATTTAAAAAAATTAACTAATTAATCGCACATTTTGAAATTCATTAATTGCGATTAAAAGTTATTTTTTCTTCTGAAGACTAAATCTTCTATGTATACATACACATATACATACAGGCGCGTGCACAGATAGAGCCCTAGTGGTGCTCAAGCACCAGCCCTTTTGCCCTGGATGAGGCATTTATCTGAGAACTTTTTATCCGCCCCGACCCTTCCACCGGCGCTCACGAGCTCACGTGCCCCTCCTCCTCCTCCACTTCCTCCTCCCGCAGTGCTCCTCGCGCCACCAAACGGCTGCACCTCCTTCTCCTCTGACCCGCAGCACCAGACCAACAGGTCATGACGGTGTTTGTCCCCTGACTTGTTTTGTGATAAATCAACCACAACATTACGCTGCTGAAAACATGACGTCACAACTGGTCCGTCGTTTCCTAAAAAAATAAACAAACAAAAACTCACGAAATCCGTGATTTCAAAGCCTTGCAGCTGTTTACTGACGTTAGTTATGTTTAGAGAATAGAGAGAGAGAAGAGAGAAGAAAGAGAAGAGAGAGAGAGAGAGTGAATTCTTATTCCATTCTATTTAACAGGGGCTTGTCTAGGATTTGCGTGGCCAGACTGAAAAAAAATATCATAAGGCCTCTCTGGTATTGTTCAGAGGGATGTCTGTTGATGTCTATCAATATCGCTCATTTTGAAAATGACGTAAGAGGGCAATACGGATCCGTATCAGACCAGCGAGGAGAGCAATACGTGGCTGGTATGACGACCCATTAGCCAATCAGAACGCTTGTAGCCTACTGTTGTTGCTATATAATAATTAATCTTTATTCATAAAGAAAATGTAAGCTAGCAGTCTGATGCTGCCCAGAGGAAACGCAGGTCGAGGATGTATTGCATCATCAGTGTAAAGCTGCTTATGCTTCAACTCTGTCACAATTCTTTTTGTGGCATTGGGTGCCCTTTTTTTTGGTTTGAGCACCTGCCCCCCAAAATGTCTGTGCACGTGCCTGTATACATACATATATGTATATATATATACATATATACATACATATATGTATATATACATACACATATATGTATATATATCTACACGCATATCCATATTAATGTTCTGAACCAGACGCGAGGCGTTACCTGTTCATACGTGATGTCCTCAACACTATGAAGCAGAACTCGTGGTCAGTTCTTCATGTGGATGAAGGACATGAGAACGGTTTCTACGGAGATAAGCCACGCCCCTATAAGCCACGCCCCCTATACGCCCTGCTTTTGGTGTGACAGCGAACGTCACTAAGCTCTCAGACATACAAGGAACACGCGTGTTTAACTTCATGTGAAACATTTATTGAGTTGTTATGTGTCAGCGTGTTGACGTGACTTCACAACATATCAACATGTAAACAAATCAACATGTAAACAAATCAACATGTAAACATATCAACATGTAAACATATCAACATGTACACATATCAACATGTAAACATATCAACATGTACACATATCAACATGTACACATATCAACATGTAAACATATCAACATGTACACATATCAACATGTAAACATATCAACATGTACACATATCAACATGTAAACATATCAACATGTAAACATATCAACATGTACACATATCAACATGTAAACATATCAACATGTACACATATCAACATGTACACATATCAACATGTAAACATATCAACATGTACACATATCAACATGTAAACATATCAACATGTACACATATCAACATGTACACATATCAACATGTAAACATATCAACATGTACACATATCAACATGTACACATATCAACATGTAAACATATCAACATGTACACATATCAACATGTAAACATATCAACATGTACACATATCAACATGTAAACATATCAACATGTAAACATATCAACATGTACATATCAACATGTACACATATCAACATGTAAACATATCAACATGTACACATATCAACATGTACACATATCAACATGTAAACATATCAACATGTACACATATCAACATGTAAACATATCAACATGTACACATATCAACATGTACACATATCAACATGTAAACATATCAACATGTACACATATCAACATGTACACATATCAACATGTAAACATATCAACATGTACACATATCAACATGTAAACATATCAACATGTAAACATATCAACATGTACACATATCAACATGTACACATATCAACATGTAAACATATCAACATGTACACATATCAACATGTAAACATATCAACATGTAAACATATCAACATGTACACATATCAACATGTACACATATCAACATGTAAACATATCAACATGTACACATATCAACATGTAAACATATCAACATGTACACATATCAACATGTACACATATCAACATGTAAACATATCAACATATCAACATGTAAACATATCAACATGTACACGTATAGATGAGGTGAGGTGAAGAAGAACGAGGAAGAGGCTCTGTGTGGCCGTGGTGCTCTGTGATTGGTCCACCTGTTAACCCTCCTCTCAAGGGTCACGCAGGGGACTGAAGCCCCTCCCACCTCAGATCAGGTGACCCTCTGGCTTCTGATCAGCTGCAACACAGTGATCAATAAACATTGATTAGTTTTCATCATATAAGAGTTATTATATTGAAATGATTAATTAACTAATGATACATATACACAGGCACGTGCACAGGTAGAGCCCTCGTGGTGCTCAAGCTCCTCCCCTTTTGCCCTGGATCAGAAAAGTGCCCTTTTTGCTGGAGCCACTTTTTTTCTTCATTAATAAGTATTTAAGAATAAAAAATAGTCTCTGTCATCAAGTCCTCCCAAATGTGTTTGGATATCTGTCGGGGCATTTATTGGAGTTCTTGTGAGAATTTCGCCCCGACATGCTCCGCGGCGCTCACGAGCCCTCCCCTCCTCCCCCTCCCCCCCCCTCCTCCTCCTCCACCTCCTCCTCCGCGCAGTGCTCCTCGCGCCACCAAACGGCTGCACCTCCTTCTCCTCTGACCCGCAGCATCAGACACACAGGTCATGAGTCATGACGGTGTTTGTCCCCTGACGTTGTTTGGTGATAAATTAACCACAACTAAAAATATTACGTCACAACTGGTCCGACGTTTCCTAAAAAAAATAAACAAACACACATTTCCGAAATCCGTGATTTCAAAGCCTAGTCCAGCTGTTTACTGACGTCATGTTTGAGAGAGAGAGAGAGAGAGAGAGAGAGAGAGAGAGAGAGAGAGAGAGAGAGAGAGAGAGAGATCTGTTTGATAAATGCCATTTAGATCATTTCAAAGATAGTATGTTGAATTTATGAATTCATTTTATAAATGTCACAATAATTCACAGCTAGAACAGAGCAGCTAAACTATGCTAACAATAGCTCTCGGTGTCATGCTATCCATGTGCCACATTGTTTTATGCGGTATGTTTCTCTGTTTTGTCTGTTCCAGTTTTACAAACAGTGGCGGTTCGTCCATAGGGGGCGCTAGGGCGCCGCCCCTCTTAAAATTTGGAGATGAAAAAAAAAGAAGAAGAAAAAAAAAAATCTGTCAAAAAACATTATATGCCAAATCATTTAAATAGTAAATATACCGTGTTGACGCGCTAAATGTGTGTGGGAGACCGTAAGCCCCTGTCAACAACCACTTAAGTTAATGTGAAAAAATATAATATATCGCCATTATCACGGAGAAGCCCTCCCTTTTCGAGGCGCTGGTCTAACGTGTGTACGGCATCATACAACATTTCAGTCGTTTTGGCAAAGACCGGCTTCACATTGGCGGATGAAACCGGGAATCTTAGAGCGCACAAATGTGCGCACGATTGGATTATTCGGCAGATCAGAGACCCGTATGTTCCCTCAGCCCATAGAGCAGTGTTGCCAGGTCCGCGGTTTTCCTGCGGAATCGGGCCACTTTGAAGTGTTGCTGGGTTGAATTTTTGTCCTGGTTCGGTAGACCTATTTTGCATGCAAATTACATGAATATCTTTAAATAAAAATCCATATTTTAAATGAAATAATTTATTCATACCCAAATCCTACCAAACTGACTCCAGATCAGCGTACACACATTTTATTTATGATAATATACTGTATCTAATTACACAAGGCCATTTTAGGACATAGGAAATAACTGTTTAGGAAAACTGCTTTTAATGCTGGCAAACTAAACATATGTTGTTACTTTGTAGATATTACAATATATTTGGCAATGATAGCAATGCTGTTGGACTTTAAAAGCAGTGTATATGGTTTGGCACGGGCATATTTTGAGTTCTGATATTGGGCTGGTTTTGGGCTGGTTTTGATTGGCCATTGGGCTGGTTTTGTCACACAGACCTGGCAACCCTGCTCACAATGGTTTTATATTGCTGAGGGTGAGTTGAGTGAAAACGATGTTGCACTATTTTGGCTATATTCTTTTATAAAAATTAACCGTTTATGTTACATACAGTAATGGTCGCAAATACGATCACGGCGTCCAGCTGTCGTGTCATTTAGACCGTCAACATATACGTTTGGTGGCGGTCTCATTGAGCCACTTTGGCACCGTTTGTTTAGCTACATCCGGTCGCGACGTATATTTTCCTTGTGTAAATTGTGTTTTGCGTGTCTAGGAAGTGGAAGTGCAGAGACAGATCAGAAGGCAAATGTGTGTGTTCTGTTGTCTTCTGCAGGTATGTGTTTCCCTTTTGTTCAGTTAGAATTTTCTCTGTTTCTGCTGAAATGACTCTAGCTCATGTAGTTATTTATTTTGTCCATCAGGGGTCTCTGTTTTCCCTTGTATGGTACATGTCATGGTTTTGATAATTGTTATTATTTAGATTTAATGTGGTCCTGTCTTCCATGGACAATGGTTTTATTTTGCTGAGGGAAGTGGAAGTGCAGAGACAGATCAGAAGGCAAATGTGTGTGTTCTGTTGTCTTCTGCAGAATAAATAAGTGCTGGGAAAATCCACCATCTGAGCCGACTTCTTCCATGCCGTTCCACATCTGTAACATCTGCTCTGAACCTCTTTCATGTGAGGGTGAAACTCTTTTATTTTGCAAACCTCTAAAACCCAACCCAATGTTTCTTAAAGAATTCTGCTCTGAACCTCTCATGCCCAAAGTTACAGTGTGTTGATAGTTGTTATTGGACAGTGTTGATGAGCACGCTGTGTTCTTGAAATAAAGCTTTGGTTTTTACAATATTCTACTCAAAACCTCTTTTCTTCTCATTGTTGAGTGCTATTTAAACCGCGTCGCCCAACTGCGCCCCCCCAAAAAAAAAATTCACCAGCCGCCACTGTTTACAAAGATCAATCTTGTATGAGTAATTGCAGAGGGTGAAAAGAGTAAATG
>NC_079388.1:22023145-22033145 GCF_029220125.1 Pseudoliparis swirei | reverse complement strand
GCTAGGCTAGGCTAACAGTGTGCCTCTGCTCCAGCCTGTGTGCTAGGCTAGGCTAACAGTTTCCCTCTGCTCCAGCCTGTGTGCTAGGCTAGGCTAATAGTTTCCCTCTGCTCCAGCCTGTGTGCTAGGCTAGGCTAACAGTGTGCCTCTGCTCCAGCCTGTGTGCTAGGCTAGGCTAACAGTTTCCCTCTGCTCCAGCCTGTGTGCTAGGCTAGGCTAACAGTTTCCCTCTGCTCCAGCCTGTGTGCTAGGCTATGCTAACAGTGTGCCTCTGCTCCAGCCTGTGTGCTGAAGCTAGGCTAACAGTTTCCCTCTGCTCCAGCCTGTGTGCTAGGCTAGGCTAACAGTGTGCCTCTGCTCCAGCCTGTGTGCTAGGCTAGGCTAACAGTGTGCCTCTGCTCCAGCCTGTGTGCTTGGCTAGGCTAACAGTTTCCTCTGCTACAGCCTGTGTGCTAGGCTAGGCTAATAGTTCCCTCTGCTCCAGCCTGTGTGCTAGTCTAGGCTAACAGTGCCTCTGCTCCAGCCTGTGTGCTAGGCTAGGCTAACAGTGTGCCTCTGCTCCAGCCTGTGTGCTAGGCTATGCTAACAGTGTGCCTCTGCTCCAGCCTGTGTGCTAGGCTAGGCTAACAGTTTCCCTCTGCTCCAGCCTGTGTGCTAGGCTAGGCTAACAGTGTGCCTCTGCTCCAGCCTGTGTGCTAGGCTAGGCTAACAGTGTGCCTCTGCTCCAGCCTGTGTGCTAGGCTAGGCTAACAGTTTCCCTCTGCTACAGCCTGTGTGCTAGGCTAGGCTAATAGTTTCCCTCTGCTCCAGCCTGTGTGCTAGTCTAGGCTAACAGTGTGCCTCTGCTCCAGCCTGTGTGCTAGGCTAGGCTAACAGTGTGCCTCTGCTCCAGCCTGTGTGCTAGGCTAGGCTAACAGTTTCCCTCTGCTCCAGCCTGTGTGCTAGGCTAGGCTAACAGTGTGCCTCTGCTCCAGCCTGTGTGCTAGGCTAGGCTAACAGTGTGCCTCTGCTCCAGCCTGTGTGCTAGGCTAGGCTAACAGTTTCCCTCTGCTCCAGCCTGTGTGCTAGGCTAGGCTAACAGGACCCTCTGCCTTGTCTTTGTGCTAGGCTAGGCTAACAGTTCCCTCTGCTCCAGCCTGTGTGCTAGGCTAGGCTAACAGTTTCCCTCTGCTCCAGCCTGTGTGCTAGGCTAGGCTAACAGTGTGCCTCTGCTCCAGCCTGTGTGCTAGGCTAGGCTAACAGTTCCCTCTGCTCCAGCCTGTGTGCTAGGCTAGGCTAACAGGATCCTCTGCCTTGTCTTTGTGCTAGGCTAGGCTAACAGTGAGCCTCTGCTCCTGCCTGTGTGATAGGCTAGGCTAACAGTGTCCCTCTGCTCCTGCCTGAGTGCTAGGCTAGGCTAACAGTTTCCTCTGCTCCAGCCTGTGTGCTAGGCTAGGCTAACAGTGTGCCTCTGCTCCAGCCTGTGTGCTAGGCTAGGCTAACAGTTTCCCTCTGCTCCAGCCTGTGTGCTAGGCTAGGCTAATAGTTTCCCTCTGCTCCAGCCTGTGTGCTAGGCTAGGCTAACAGTGTGCCTCTGCTCCAGCCTGTGTGCTAGGCTAGGCTAACAGTTTCCCTCTGCTCCAGCCTGTGTGCTAGGCTAGGCTAACAGTTTCCCTCTGCTCCAGCCTGTGTGCTAGGCTATGCTAACAGTGTGCCTCTGCTCCAGCCTGTGTGCTAGGCTAGGCTAACAGTTTCCCTCTGCTCCAGCCTGTGTGCTAGGCTAGGCTAACAGTGTGCCTCTGCTCCAGCCTGTGTGCTAGGCTAGGCTAACAGTGTGCCTCTGCTCCAGCCTGTGTGCTAGGCTAGGCTAACAGTTTCCCTCTGCTACAGCCTGTGTGCTAGGCTAGGCTAATAGTTTCCTCTGCTCCAGCCTGTGTGCTAGTCTAGGCTAACAGTGTGCCTCTGCTCCAGCCTGTGTGCTAGGCTAGGCTAACAGTGTGCCTCTGCTCCAGCCTGTGTGCTAGGCTAGGCTAACAGTTTCCCTCTGCTCCAGCCTGTGTGCTAGGCTAGGCTAACAGTGTGCCTCTGCTCCAGCCTGTGTGCTAGGCTAGGCTAACAGTGTGCCTCTGCTCCAGCCTGTGTGCTAGGCTAGGCTAACAGTTCCTCTGCTCCAGCCTGTGTGCTAGGCTAGGCTAACAGTTTCCCTCTGCTCCAGCCTGTGTGCTAGGCTAGGCTAACAGTTTCCCTCTGCTCCAGCCTGTGTGCTAGGCTAGGCTAACAGTTTCCCTCTGCTCCAGCCTGTGTGCTAGGCTAGGCTAACAGTGTGCCTCTGCTCCAGCCTGTGTGCTAGGCTAGGCTAACAGTTTCCCTCTGCTCCAGCCTGTGTGCTAGGCTAGGCTAACAGTGTGCCTCTGCTCCAGCCTGTGTGCTAGGCTAGGCTAACAGTGTGCCTCTGCTCCAGCCTGTGTGCTAGGCTAGGCTAACAGTTTCCCTCTGCTCCAGCCTGTGTGCTAGGCTAGGCTAACAGTGTGCCTCTGCTCCAGCCTGTGTGCTAGGCTAGGCTAACAGTGTGCCTCTGCTCCAGCCTGTGTGCTAGGCTAGGCTAACAGTTTCCCTCTGCTCCAGCCTGTGTGCTAGGCTAGGCTAACAGTTTCCCTCTGCTCCAGCCTGTGTGCTAGGCTAGGCTAACAGTGTGCCTCTGCTCCAGCCTGTGTGCTAGGCTAGGCTAACAGTGTGCCTCTGCTCCAGCCTGTGTGCTAGGCTAGGCTAACAGTGTGCCTCTGCTCCAGCCTGTGTGCTAGGCTAGGCTAACAGTTTCCCTCTGCTCCAGCCTGTGTGCTAGGCTAGGCTAACAGTGTGCCGCTGCTCCTTTCTGTGTGCTAGGCTAGGCTAACAGTTTCCCTCTGCTCCAGCCTGTGTGCTAGGCTAGGCTAACAGTTTCCCTCTGCTCCAGCCTGTGTGCTAGGCTAGGCTTAGCGTGTATTTCCTCCTTTGCACACACGACCTCCACCATCTGCCTCCAATAGAAGCCCCAGTGCATTGTGGGCGTTCAGTACATACACTACCGTTCAAAAGTTTGGGATCACCCAGACAATTTCGTGTCTTCCATGAAAAATCACACTTTTATTTATCAAATGAATATAAAATATAGTCAAGACATTGACAAGGTTAGAAATAATGATTAATATTTGAAATATTAATTTTGTTCTACAAACTTCAAGCTCAAAGGAAGGCCAGTTGTATAGCTTATATCACCAGCATAACTGTTTTCAGCTGTGCTAACATAATTGCACAGGTTTTCTAATCAGACATTAGTCTTCTAAGGCGATGACACAATATACCATCAGAACACTGGAGTGATGATGAAATGGGCCTCTATACACCTCTGGAGACATGTCATTAGAAACCAGACGTTCCACCTAAAAGAGTCATTTACCACATTAACAATGTAGAGAGGGTATTTATGATTAATGTTATCTTTATTGAAAAAACAGCTTTACTTTGAAGAATAAAGACATTTCTAAGTGACCCCAAACTTTTGAACGGTAGTGTACATAGTTATATATACATAGTTATATATATTTATATATACATATTTATATATACATAGTTATATATATTTATATATACATATTTATATATACATAGTTATATATATATATTTATAAATACATATATTTACATATTTATATATACATATTTATATATACATAGTTATATATATTTATATATACATATTTATATATACATAGTTATATATATATATTTATAAATACATATATTTACATATTTATATATACATATTTATATATACATAGTTATATATACAAAGTTATACATACATATTTATATATACATAGTTATATATATATTTATATATACATAGTTATATATACATAGTTATATATATTTATATATACATATTTATATATACATAGTTATATATATATATTTATATATACATAGTTATATATACAAAGTTATACATACATATTTATATATACATAGTTATATATATATTTATATATACATAGTTATATATATTTATATATACATAGTTATATATACATAGTTATATATATTTATATATACATAGTTATATATACATAGTTATATATACATAGTTATATATATTTATATATACATAGTTATATATTCATAGTTATATATACATAGTTATATATATATTTATATATACATAGTTATATATACATAGTTATATATACATATTTATATATACATAGTTATATATACATATTTATATATACATATTTATATATACATAGTTATATATACATATTTATATATATATATTTATATATACATAGTTATATATACATATTTATATATAGTTATATATATATATTTATATACATAGTTATATATACATAGTGATATATTTATATATACATAGTGATATATTTATATATACATAGTGATATATTTATATATACATATTTGTGTGTGAGGAAGGAGTGTGTGGATGTTGAAGGTCACATGACCTCCCCGTCTCCCAGTATCAGAGAGGTGTAGTACTAGTACATCACCAGTACTTCACACATGAAGTACTGGTGATGTACTAGTACCAACAAGTACATCGCCAGTTCTTCATGTGATGTACTTGTTGGTACTAGTACATCACCAGTACTTCACACATGAAGTACTGGTGATGTACTAGTACCAACAAGTACATCGCCAGTTCTTCATGTGATGTACTTGTAGTAGTTGTTGGAGTTCATCTGGTTTTACATTTAAACCAGCAGGTGGTCTTCCTGCTAACACACACACACACACACAGAGACACACAGAGACACACACACACACACACACACACACACAGAGACACACACAGAGACACACACACAGGTGTGTGTGTGTGTGTGTGTCTCTGTGTGTGTGTGTGTCTCTGTGTGTGTGTGTGTGTGTGTGTGTGTCTCTGTGTGTGTAAATTGTTACCAAACATGAAGTTTCATCATCACAGATCCACAAGGAGAAGGAAATTAAAACCAGGAGAGGAGAGAAAGAGAGGGGAGGAGAGGAAAGAGAGGAGAGGAGAGAAAGAGAGGAGAGGAGGGAAAGAGAGGAGAGGGGAGGAAAGAGAGGAGAGGAGGGAAGGAGGGAGGAGAGGAGGAAAGAGAGGAGAGGAGAGAAAGAGAGGAGGAGGAAGAGAGAGGAGAGGAGGGGAAAGAGAGGAGGGAGGAAGAGGAGAGGAGGGAAGAGAGGAGGGAGGGAAAGAGGGAGAGGAGGAAAAGAGGAGAGGAGGGAGAGAGAGAGGAGGAAAGGAGGAGGGAGGAAAGAGAGGAGAGGAAAGAGAGGAAAGAGGAGGAGGAAAGAGAGGAGAGGAGGAAAGAGAGAGGGAGGAAAGAGAGGAGAGGAGGAAAGAGAGGAGAGGGAGGAAGAGAGGAGAGGAGGAAAGAGGAGGGAGGAGGGGAGGAGAGGAGGAGAGAGGAGGGGAGGAGGAGAGAGGAGGGGAGGAGAGGAGGAGAGGAGGAAGGAGAGGAGAGGGAGGAGAGGAGGAGGGAGAAAGAGGAGAGGAGGAAAGAGAGGAGAGGAGGAAAGAGAGGAGAGGGAGGAAAGAGAGGGAGGGAAGGAGGAGAGGGAGGGAAAGAGAGGAGAGGGGGGAAAGAGAGGAGAGGAGGGAAAGAGAGGAGAGAGGAGAGGGGAGGAAAGAGAGGAGAGGAGGGAAAGAGAGGAGAGGAGGGAAAGAGAGGAGAGGGGAGGAAAGAGAGGAGAGGAGGGAAAGAGAGGAGAGGGGAGGAAGGAGAGAGGAGGGAAAGAGAGGAGAGGAGGGAAAGAGAGGAGGAGAGGAGAGGAGGAAAAGAGAGGAGAGGAGGGAAAGAGAGGAGAGGAGGGAAGGAGAGAAAGAGGGGAGGGGAGAGAGGAGGGGAGGAAAGAGAGGAGAGGAGGGAAAGAGAGGAGAGGAGGCAAAGAGAGGAGAGGGGAGGAAGGAGAGGAGGGAAAGAGAGGAGAGGGGAGGAAGGAGAGGAGAGGAGGGAAAGAGAGGAGGGAGGGAAAGGAGGAAAAGAGGAGAGGAGGAAGAGAGAGGAGGGAAAGAGAGGAGAGGAGGAAAGAGAGGAGGGAGGAAAGAGAGGAGAGGAGGGAAAGAGAGGAGGAAGGAAGAGAGGAGAGGAGGAAAGAGAGGAGAGGAGGAAAGAGAGGAGAGGAGGGGAAGAGAGGAGAGGGGAAAGAGAGGAGGAGGGAGGAAGAGAGGAGAGGAGGGAAAGAGAGGAGAGGAAAAAGAGGAGAGGAGGAAAGAGAGGAGGAGGGAAAGAGAGGAGAGGAGGGAAAGAGGGGGGAGGAAGGAGAGGAGGAAAGAGAGGGGAGGGGAGGAAAGAGAGGAGAGGAGGGAAAGAGAGGAGGAGGGAGGAGAAAGAGGAGGGAGAAAGAGAGGAGAGGAGGAGAGAGGAGAGGAGGAAGGAGAGGAGAGGAGGGAAAGAGAGGAGAGGAGGAGGAGAGGAGAGGAGGGAAAGAGAGGAGAGGAGGCAAAGAGAGGAGAGGGGAGGAAGGAGAGGAGGGAAAGAGAGGAGAGGGGAGGAAAGAGAGGAGAGGAGGAAAGAGAGGAGAGGGGAGGAAAGAGAGGAGAGGAGGGAAAGAGAGGAGAGGAGGGAAAGAGAGGAGAGGGGAGAGGAGGAAGAGAGGAGAGGAGGAAAGAGAGGAGAGGGGAGGAAAGAGAGGAGAGGAGGGAAAGAGAGGAGAGGAGGAAAGAGAGGAGAGGAGGGAAAGAGAGGAGAGGGGAGGAAAGAGAGGAGAGGAGGGAAAGAGAGGAGAGGAGGGAAAGAGAGGAGAGGAGGGAAAGAGAGGAGGAGGAAAGAGAGGAGAGGGAGAAAAGAGGAGAGGAGGGAAGAGAGGAGAGGAGAGAGGAAAGAGAGGAGGAGGAAAGAGAGGGAGGGGAGGAAAGAGAGGAGAGGAGGAGAGAGAGGAGAGGGAGGAAAGAGAGGAGAGGGAGGAAAGAGAGAGGAGGAAAGAGAGGAAAGAGAGGAGGAAAAGAGAGGAGAGGGAGGAGAGAGAGAGGAGGAAAGAGAGGAGAGGAGGGAGGAAGAGGAGGAGAGGAGGAAAGAGAGGAGAGGAGGAAGAGGAGGAGAGGAGAGAAGAGAGGAGGAGGAAAGAGGAGAGGGGAAAAAGAGAGGAGGAGGGAAAGAGAGGAGAGAGAGGAGAGGGAGGAAAGAGGAGGGAAAGAGAGGAGAGGGAGGAAAAGAGAGGAGAGGAGGCAAAGAGAGGAGAGGGGAGGAAGGAGAGGAGAGGAGGGAAAGAGAGGAGAGGGGAGGAAAGAGAGGAGAGGAGGGAAAGAGAGGAGAGGAGGGAGGAAAGAGGAGGGAGGAAAAGAGGAGGAGGAGGAAGAGAGGGGGAGGAAGAGAGGGGAGGAAAGAGAGGAGAGGAGGGAAAGAGAGGAGAGGGGAGGAAAGAGAGGAGAGGAGAGGAGAGAAAGAGAGGGGAGGAAAGAGAGGGGAGGGGAGGAAAGAGAGGAGGAGAGGAGAGGAGAGAAAGAGAGGGGAGGGGAGGAAAGAGAGGAGGAGGGAAAGAGAGGAGAGGAGGGAAAGAGAGGAGAGGGGAGGAAGGAGAGGAGAGGAAGGAGAGGAGGGGGGAAAGAGAGGAGAGGGGAGGAAGGAGAGGAGGAGGGAAAGAGAGGGAGAGGAGAAAGAGAGGAGGGAGGAAAGAGAGGAGAGGGAGGAAAGAGAGGGAGGAAGGAGGGGAGGGAAAGAGAGGAGAGGGGAGGAAAGAGAGGAGGGAAAGAGAGGAGAGGGGGGAAAGAGAGGAGAGGAGAGGGGAGGAAAGAGAGGAGAGGAGGAAAAGAGAGGAGAGGGAGGAAAGAGAGGAGAGGAGGGAAAGAGAGGAGGAGAGAGGGAGAGGAGAGGAGGAAAGAGAGGAGGAAAGAGAGGACGAGGAAAAGAGAGGAGAGGGGAGGAAAGAGAGGGGAGGGGAGGAAAGAGAGGAGAGGAGAGGAGAGAAAGAGAGGGGAGGGGAGGAAAGAGAGGAGAGGAGGGAAAGAGAGGAGAGGGGAGGAAGAGAGGAGAGGGGAGGGAAAGAGAGGAGAGGAGAGGAGAGGAGAGGAGGAAAGAGAGGAGAGGAGGATAGAGAGGAGAGGAGGAAAGGAGAGGAGGAAAGAGAGGAGAGGGAAAAAGAGAGGAGGGAGGAAAGAGAGGAGGAGGGGAAAGGAGAGAGAGAGGAGGAAAGAGGGAGAGGGAGGAAAGAGAGGAGAGGAGGCAAAGAGAGGAGAGGGGAAAGAGAGGAGGAAGAGAGGAGAGGAGGAAAGAGAGGAGAGGAGGAAAGAGAGGAGAGAGGAGGAGAGGAGAGGAGGAAAGAGAGGGAAAGAGAGGAGAAAGAGGAGGAGAGGAAGAGAGGAGAGGAGGAAGGAGAGGAGAGGGAGGAAAGAGAGGAGGAGGAAGAGAGGAGAGGGAGGAAAGAGAGGAGAGGAGGAAAGAGAGGAGGAAAAGAGAGGAGAGGAGGAAGAGAGGAGAGGGAGGAAAGAGAGGAGGAGGAGGAAGAGAGAGGAGGAGGAAGAGAGAGAGAGAGGAGGAGAGGAGGAAAGAGAGGAGGAGAGGAGGAGAGAGAGGAGGAAAGAGGAGGAAAAGAGGAGAGGAGGGAAAGAGAGGAGAGGAGGGAAAGAGAGGAGAGGAGAGAGGAGAGGGGAGGAAAGAGAGGAGAGGAGGGAAAGAGAGGAGAGGGGAGGAAAGAGAGGAGAGGAGAGAAAGAGAGGAGAGGGGAGGAAAGAGAGGAGAGGAGGGAAAGAGAGGAGAGGGGAGGAAAGAGAGGAGAGGAGGGGAAAGAGAGGGAAGGGGAGGAAAGAGAGGAGAGGAGAGGAGAGGAGGAAAGAGGAGGAGAGGGGAGGAAAGAGAGGAGAGGAGGGAAAGAGAGGAGGAGGAAAGAGAGGAGAGAAAGAGAGGAGGGAAAGAGGAGGAGAGGCGGAGGAAGAGAGGAGATGCGGAGGAAGAGAGGAGGAGAGGAGGAAAGAGAGGAGAGGAGGGAGAGGGAGAGAGGAGGAGGAAAGAGAGGAGAGGAGAGGAGGAAAGAGGAGAGGAGGAAAGAGAGGAGAGGAGAAAAGAGAGGAGAGGGAGGAAAGAGAGGAGAGGAGGAAAGAGGAGGAGAGAGAAGAGGAGAGGAGAGGAAAGAGAGGAGGAGAGAAAGAGAGGAGGAGGGAAAGGAGAGGAGGAAAGAGGAGAGGGAGGAGAGAGGAGGAGGAAAGAGAGGAGGGAGGAAGAGAGGAGAGGAGGGAAGAGAGGAGAGGAGGAAAGAGAGGAGAGGAGAGAAAGAGAGGAGACGAGGGAAGGAGAGGAGGGGAGGAAAGTGAGGAGGAAAGAGAGGAGAGGAGGAAAGAGAGGAGAGGAGGAAAGAGAGGAGGAAAAGGAGGAGAGGAGAGAGAGAAAGAGAGGAGAGGAGGAAAGAGAGAGAGGAGGAAAGAGAGGAGAGGAGAAAGAGAGAGGAGGAAAGAGAGGGTGGAAAGAGAGGGGAGGAGGAAAGAGAGGAGAGGAGGAAAGAGGAGAGGAGGAAAAGAGGAGAGAGGAGAGGAGATAGGAGGAGAGGAGGGAGAAGGAGAGAGGAGGGAGGAGAGGAGAGGAGGAGGGAGAAAGAGAGGAGAGGAAAGAGAGGAGGAAAAGAGAGGAGGAAAGAGGAGGAGGAGAGGAGGGAAAGAGAGGAGAGGAGGGGGAAAAGAGAGAGGAGGGAGAAAGAGAGGAGAGAGGAGAAGAGAGGAGGAGGAAGAGAGGAGAGAGAGGAGGGAAGGAGAGAGAGGGGAAAGAGAGGAAAGAGAGGAGAGGAGGAAGGAGAGGAGAGGAGGAAAGAGGGAGGGAAAGAGAGGAGAGGAGGAAAGAGAGGAGAGGAGAAAGAGAGGAGAGGAGGAAAGAGAGGAGGAGGGAAGGAGAGAGAGAGGAGGAGAGAGGAGGAAGAGAGAGGGGAGGGGAAGGAGAGGAGGGAAAGAGAGGAGAGAAAGAGAGGAGAGGAGGGAAGGAGAGGAGGGGAGGAAAGAGAGGAGGAAAGAGAGGAGAGGAGGGAAGGAGAGGAGAGAAAGAGAGGGGAGGAGGGAAGG
>NC_079388.1:22018145-22020645 GCF_029220125.1 Pseudoliparis swirei | reverse complement strand
AGGGGAGGAGAGGAGGAGGAGGAGAGGAGGAAATAAAAACTTTCAAAGAAACTTTTTATTTGAGTTTCATTTCCTGTCTGCAGAAGAGGCGGGGCTAAGAGTCAGTTCAGCCAATCACGAATCAAAGATATGAATGAGAGAGATCCAATTGAGCCAATCAGCTTGTCTGGCCCAAGACCTGAGAGAAGATACAGCCAACAGGGAGAGACTTCTATACAACCAGAGGAGCCGCCCCCTGGTGGTCAGGAGAGGGAACGCAGCAGCATAGACTTCTATACAACCAGAGGAGCCTCCATGAAGTGATGCACCACTGTCTGTCAGTTCCAGCCGACCAATGGGAGCAGAGATCATTCTCAGTACCCAATCAGGTGACAGCTGAGGTGTGACCTGCTGGGAGCAGAGGGCGCTTCACTTCCTGCTCCATTGTGCTCACAGCTGGATGGAGTGATGAGGCGGAGGAGTGGAGGCCTCTCTGGTCTGGATGGAGTGATGAGGCGGAGGAGTGGAGGCCTCTCTGGTCTGGATGGAGTGATGAGGCGGAGGAGTGGAGGCCTCTCTGGTCTGGATGGAGTGATGAGGCGGAGGAGTGGAGGCCTCTCTGGTCTGGATGAAGAGACTCGCTTCTCTCTTTGTTTCTGTTCCCAGGAGCCCTGCTGGACGCCATGTTGTTGTTCCAGGTTTGTTTCCTGATGTCAGAACTCTAAAGACTGTTCACCTCTTAAGACAATGTATACATATACATATATACACATGTATATATGTATACATATATACATGTATATGTATACATATACACATGTATATGTATACATATATACATATACACATGTATATGTATGTATATGTACACTACCGTTCAAAAGTTTGGGGTCACTTAGAAATGTCTTTATTCTTCAAAGTAAAGCTGTTTTTTCAATAAAGATAACATTAATCATAAACACCCTCTCTACATTGTTAATGTGGTAAATGACTCTTTTAGGTGGAACGTCTGGTTTCTAATGACATGTCTCCAGAGGTGTATAGAGGCCCATTTCATCATCACTCCAGTGTTCTGATGGTACATTGTGTCATCGCCTTAGAAGACTAATGTCTGATTAGAAAACCTGTGCAATTATGTTAGCACAGCTGAAAACAGTTATGCTGGTGATATAAGCTACAACTGGCCTTCCTTTGAGCTTGAAGTTTGAAGAACAAAATTAATACTTCAAATATTAATCATTATTTATAACCTTGTCAATGTCTTGACTATATGTTCTATGAAATGTTCAATTCATTTATAAATAAAAGTGAGTTTTCATGGAAGACACAAAATTGTCTGGATGACCCCAAACTTTTGAACGGTAGTGTATATATATATATATTTAGAATAAATAATTCTCACATGATGCTGGAACAGGAAGTCATGACCTCTGGGGGGCACGGGAAGGTCGTGGCATTCTCACGGGTTCTATATTTTACTGTGTCAGTGGGAACGGAGCAGGTCCCTGAACGCATCTCAGGACATGTCACACACACACACACACACGTTCTATATCTCTATCTTTATTCTTCCGTAAAATATCTCAATTCATTTTCCAGAAAACTCTATTTACAGGCCAAAGGTCAAAGGTCAACAACAAGACTCTGTATTTACATCGCTGCACATTACGTCAGCAAATAAAACACGTTTGTGCTCCTCCATCACCTCTTCAGGGTGCTCCTCTTCCTCCTAAGGGTGCTCCTCTTCCTCCTTAGGGTCCTCCGCCATCACCTCTTCAGGGTGCTCCTCCTCTTCCTCCTAAGGGTGCTCCTCTTCCTCCTTAGGGTCCTCCGCCATCACCTCTTCAGTGTGCTCCTCCTCTTCCTCCTTAGGGTGCTCCTCCTCTTCCTCCTAAGGGTGCTCCTCTTCCTCCTTAGGGTCCTCCTCCATCACCTCTTCAGGGTGCTCCTCCTCCTCCTTAGGGTGCTCCTCCTCCATCACCTCTTCAGGGTCCTCCTCCTCCTCCTCCATCACTTCAGGGTGCTCCTCCTCTTCCTCCTTAGGGTACTCCTCCTCTATCACCTCTTCAGGGTCCTCCTCCTCCTCCATCACTAGCAGCAGCTCCAGCTGTGGTTCTGAGGAGTCAGGCTGCTGGACCAGAGCCTTCGTCAGGGCTGTGATGAGGTTCTCTCCTCCTCCTCCTCCTCCTCCTCCTCCTGCAGCTCACACACCGACAGGAACGACCTGAGGAGTCAGAGGAGCCACAGAGATCCATGATGTATTATTACAAATAAGGTATATATTTATATTCTGTACATTCATGAATATTTAGATCTTCACACACCTGCGGAGGAGGTGCGTCTCAGAGGTCACGGTGGAGGTCACTTCACTGAGCCAGCAGGCCACCGTCAGGGCCAGCTGGTCCAGACCCCCCAGACCCCCCAGACCCCCACCAGAGACCAGCTGAGTCCACCGGGCCTGAGGAGACAGACAGGACAGACAGGTGAGACACACAGGTGAGACACACAGGTGAGACAGACA
>NC_079388.1:21988145-22015645 GCF_029220125.1 Pseudoliparis swirei | reverse complement strand
CAGGTGAGACAGACAGACAGGTGAGACAGACAGAGAGGTGAGACAGACAGAGAGGTGAGACAGACAGACAGGCGAGACAGACAGGTGAGACGGGTACCTGCAGGAAGCCGCTGAGCACCGGCGTCACACAGACGTGCAGCGGCTGCAGGCGGCGGCTCCCGGGGGGGAAGAGGGCGGAGCCTGTGGACATGGAGGTCAAGCGGGCCCTGAACTCGTCTGCCAGGTGACCCCGGTAGACGTCCATCATCAACACGGTCGGGCCCTGAACCCGCGAGGCCACAAGGGGGCGCCACACCTGCACACAGGTAGACGCACCGTCACGACAGAGCGGCCGCCGCGCTGGATTTCACAATAAGAGCGCGTCCGCTTACCCGGTCGGTCCAGACGCGGAGGCGCTCCGGGTCGGAGAACCCTTCCTGGCGAGCCGCCAGCAGAACGTTGTCGGGGAACCCGTTGGGAACGCGTGACTCCGCCCCTCTGAAGAACAGCAGCGGGGGGAGGAGCCTCCCGTCGGACAGGGCGGAGAGGACCACGTCAAACACGGGGAGGTCCTCCGGAGAACCGGACAGCCGCAGGGCCGAAGGGTTCTGCTGGGAGAACTGGTCCAGGTCCAGGAAGATGGAGAACTCGTCCATGGAGCCCACGCCGTGAGGGGGAACCGCTCGGCTCTGGAGACCACAACCACAACCCCATTGGTCTCATCTTTCTGACGGTCCCTGAACACATCGTGTGTGACGGGCACTTTTAAAATCTAATAGATGAGTACTAGTTACACACACTAGATCATGAGTACTAGTTACACACACTAGATCACGAGTACGAGATACACACACTAGATCAGGAGTACTAGTTACACACACTAGATCACGAGTACTAGTTACACACACTAGATCACGAGTACTAGTTACACACACTAGATCACGAGTACTAGTTACACACACTAGATCACGAGTACTAGTTACACACACTAGATCAAGAGTACTAGTTACACACACTAGATCAAGAGTACTAGTTATACACACTAGATCAAGAGTACTAGTTACACACACTAGATCAAGAGTACTAGTTACACACACTAGATCACGAGTACTAGTTACACACACTAGATCACTTGTACTAGTTATACACACTAGATCACTTGTACTAGTTATACACACTAGATCACGAGTACTAGTTATACACACTAGATCACTTGTACTAGTTATACACACTAGATCACGAGTACTAGTTATACACACTAGATCACGAGTACTAGTTACACACACTAGATCACGAGTACTAGTTACACACACTAGATCACGAGTACTAGTTACACACACTAGATCACGAGTACTAGTTACACACACTAGATCACGAGTACTAGTTACACACACTAGACCACGAGTACTAGTTACACACACTCAATCACGAGTACTAGTTACACACACTCGATCACGAGTACTAGTTACACACACTCGATCACGAGTACTAGTTACACACACTAGATCACGAGTACTAGTTACACACACTAGATCACGAGTACTAGTTACACACACTAGATCACGAGTACTAGTTACACACACTAGATCACGAGTACTAGTTACACACACTAGATCATGAGTACTAGTTATACACACTAGATCATGAGTACTAGTTACACACACTAGATCATGAGTACTAGTTATACACACTAGATCACGAGTACTAGTTACACACACTAGATCACGAGTACTAGTTACACACACTAGATCATGAGTACTAGTTACACACACTAGATCATGAGTACTAGTTACACACACTAGATCACGAGTACTAGTTATACACACTAGATCATGAGTACTAGTTATAAACACTAGATCATGAGTACGAGATACACACACTAGATCACGAGTACTAGTTATACACACTAGATCACGAGTACTAGTTATACACACTAGATCACGAGTACTAGTTATACACACTAGTTCATGAGTACTAGTTACACACACTAGATCATGAGTACTAGTTACACACACTAGATCACGAGTACTAGTTACACACACTAGATCACTAGTACTAGTTATACACACTAGGTCACGAGTACTAGTTACACACACTAGGTCACGAGTACTAGTTATACACACTAGATCATGAGTACTAGTTACACACTAGATCATGAGTACTAGTTACACACTAGATCATGAGTACTAGTTACACACACTAGATCATGAGTACTAGTTATACACACTAGATCATGAGTACTAGTTACACACACTAGATCATGAGTACTAGTTATACACACTAGATCATGAGTACTAGTTATACACACTAGATCATGATTACGATACACACTAGATCATGAGTACTAGTTACACACTAGATCATGAGTACTAGTTATACACACTAGATCATGAGTACTATTTATACACACTAGATCATGAGTACTAGTTACACACACTAGATCATGAGTACTAGTTACACATACTAGATCATGAGTACTAGTTACACACTAGATCATGAGTACTAGTTACACACACTAGATCATGAGTACTAGTTACACACTAGATCATGAGTACTAGTTACACACTAGATCATGAGTACTAGTTACACACACTAGATCATGAGTACTAGTTATACACACTAGATCATGAGTACTAGTTATACACACTAGATCATGAGTACTAGTTACACACACTAGATCATGAGTACTAGTTATACACACTAGATCACGAGTACTAGTTATACACACGAGATCACGAGTACCAGTTATACACACTAGATCACGAGTACCAGATATACACACTAGATCACGAGTACGAGATATACACACTAGATCACGAGATACACACTAGATCACGAGTATTAGTTACACACACTAGATCACGAGTACTAGTTACACACACTAGATCACGAGTACTAGTTACACACTAGATCACGAGTACTAGTTACACACACTAGATCACGAGTACTAGTTACACACACTAGATCACGAGTACTAGTTACACACACTAGATCACGAGTACTAGTTACACACACTAGATCATGAGTACTAGTTATACACACTAGATCATGAGTACGAGATACACACACTAGATCATGAGTACTAGTTACACACACTAGATCATGAGTACTAGTTACACACACTAGATCATGAGTACTAGTTATACACACTAGATCATGAGTACGAGATACACACACTAGATCATGAGTACTAGTTACACACACTAGATCACGAGTACTAGTTACACACACTAGATCACGAGTACTAGTTACACACACTAGATCATGAGTACTAGTTACACACACTAGATCATGAGTACTAGTTATACACACTAGATCATGAGTACGAGATACACACACTAGATCATGAGTACTAGTTACACACACTAGATCATGAGTACTAGTTATACACACTAGATCATGAGTACTAGTTACACACACTAGATCATGAGTACTAGTTACACACTCGATCATGAGTACTAGTTACACACACTAGATCATGAGTACTAGTTACACACACTAGATCATGAGTACTAGTTATACACACTAGATCATGAGTACTAGTTACACACACTAGATCATGAGTACTAGTTATACACACTAGATCATGAGTACTAGTTATACACACTAGATCATGATTACGAGATACACACACTAGATCATGAGTACTAGTTATACACACTAGATCATGAGTACTAGTTACACACTAGATCATGAGTACTAGTTATACACACTAGATCATGAGTACTAGTTATACACACTAGATCATGAGTACTAGTTACACACTAGATCATGAGTACTAGTTACACACTAGATCATGAGTACTAGTTATACACACTAGATCATGAGTACTAGTTATACACACTAGATCATGAGTACTAGTTACACACACTAGATCATGAGTACTAGTTACACATACTAGATCATGAGTACTAGTTACACACACTAGATCATGAGTACTAGTTACACACACTAGATCATGAGTACTAGTTATACACACTAGATCATGAGTACTAGTTATACACACTAGATCATGAGTACTAGTTATACACACTAGATCATGAGTACGAGATACACACACTAGATCATGAGTACTAGTTATACACACTAGATCATGAGTACTAGTTATACACACTAGATCATGAGTACTAGTTACACACACTAGATCATGAGTACGAGATACACACACTAGATCATGAGTACTAGTTATACACACAATATCATGAGTACTAGTTACACACACTAGATCATGAGTACTAGTTATACACACTAGATCATGAGTACGAGATACACACACTAGATCATGAGTACTAGTTATACACACTAGATCATGAGTACGAGATACACACTAGATCATGAGTACTAGTTACACACACTAGATCATGAGTACTAGTTACACACTCGATCATGAGTACTAGTTACACACCCTAGATCATGAGTACTAGTTACACACACTAGATCATGAGTACTAGTTATACACACTAGATCATGAGTACTAGTTACACACACTAGATCATGAGTACTAGTTATACACACTAGATCATGAGTACTAGTTATACACACTAGATCATGATTACGAGATACACACTAGATCATGAGTACTAGTTATACACACTAGATCATGAGTACTAGTTACACACACTAGATCATGAGTACGAGATACACACACTAGATCATGAGTACGAGATACACACAATAGATCATGAGTACGAGATACACACACTAGATCATGAGTACGAGTTATACACACTAGATCATGAGTACGAGATACACACACTAGATCATGAGTACTAGTTACACACACTAGATCATGAGTACGAGATACACACACTAGATCATGAGTACGAGATACACACAATAGATCATGAGTACGAGTTATACACACTAGATCATGAGTACGAGATACACACACTAGATCATGAGTACTAGTTACACACACTAGATCATGAGTACGAGATACACACACTAGATCATGAGTACTAGTTACACACACTAGATCATGAGTACGAGATACACACTAGATCATGAGTACTAGTTATACACACCAGATCATGAGTACGAGATACACACTAGATCATGAGTACGAGATACACACTAGATCATGAGTACGATACACACTAGATCATGAGTACTAGTTACACACACTAGATCATGAGTACTAGTTACACACACTAGATCATGAGTACTAGTTACACACACTAGATCACGAGTACTAGTTACACACACTAGATCACGAGTACTAGTTACACACACTAGATCATGAGTACTAGTTATACACACTAGATCATGAGTACGAGATACACACACTAGATCATGAGTACTAGTTACACACACTAGATCATGAGTACTAGTTACACACACTAGATCATGAGTACTAGTTATACACACTAGATCATGAGTACGAGATACACACACTAGATCATGAGTACTAGTTATACACACTAGATCATGAGTACTAGTTACACACACTAGATCATGAGTACTAGTTACACATACTAGATCATGAGTACTAGTTACACACTAGATCATGAGTACTAGTTACACACACTAGATCATGAGTACTAGTTATACACACTAGATCATGAGTACTAGTTACACACACTAGATCATGAGTACTAGTTACACACTAGATCATGAGTACTAGTTACACACACTAGATCATGAGTACTAGATACACACACTAGATCATGAGTACTAGTTACACACACTAGATCATGAGTACTAGTTATACACACTAGATCATGAGTACTAGTTACACACACTAGATCATGAGTACTAGTTATACACACTAGATCATGAGTACTAGTTACACACTAGATCATGAGTACTAGTTATACACTAGATCATGAGTACTAGTTACACACACTAGATCATGAGTACTAGTTACACACACTAGATCATGAGTACTAGTTACACACACTAGATCATGAGTACTAGTTACACACACTAGATCATGAGTACTAGTTATACACACTAGATCATGAGTACTAGTTATACACACTAGATCATGATTACGAGATACACACACTAGATCATGAGTACTAGTTATACACACTAGATCATGAGTACTAGTTACACACACTAGATCATGAGTACTAGTTACACACTAGATCATGAGTACTAGTTATACACACTAGATCATGAGTACTAGTTACACACACTAGATCATGAGTACTAGTTACACATACTAGATCATGAGTACTAGTTACACACTAGATCATGAGTACTAGTTACACACTAGATCATGAGTACTAGTTACACACACTAGATCATGAGTACTAGTTACACACACTAGATCATGAGTACTAGTTATACACACTAGATCATGAGTACTAGTTATACACACTAGATCATGAGTACTAGTTATACACACTAGATCATGAGTACTAGTTACACACACTAGATCATGATTACGAGATACACACACTAGATCATGAGTACTAGTTATACACACTAGATCATGAGTACTAGTTACACACACTAGATCATGAGTACTAGTTATACACACTAGATCATGAGTACGAGATACACACACTAGATCATGAGTACTAGTTATACACACAATATCATGAGTACTAGTTACACACACTAGATCATGAGTACTAGTTATACACACTAGATCATGAGTACGAGATACACACACTAGATCATGAGTACTAGTTACACACTAGATCATGAGTACGAGATACACACACTAGATCATGAGTACTAGTTACACACACTAGATCATGAGTACTAGTTACACACTCGATCATGAGTACTAGTTACACACACTAGATCATGAGTACTAGTTACACACACTAGATCATGAGTACTAGTTATACACACTAGATCATGAGTACTAGTTACACACACTAGATCATGAGTACTAGTTATACACACTAGATCATGAGTACTAGTTATACACACTAGATCATGATTACGAGATACACACTAGATCATGAGTACTAGTTATACACACTAGATCATGAGTACTAGTTACACACACTAGATCATGAGTACGAGATACACACACTAGATCATGAGTACGAGATACACACACTAGATCATGAGTACTAGTTACACACTAGATCATGAGTACGAGATACACACACTAGATCATGAGTACGAGATACACACACTAGATCATGAGTACGAGATACACACACTAGATCATGAGTACGAGATACACACTAGATCATGAGTACGAGATACACACCAGATCATGAGTACTAGATACACACACTAGATCATGAGTACGAGATACACACAATAGATCATGAGTACAGATACACACTAGATCCACACTAGATCATGAGTACGAGATACACACAATAGATCATGAGTACGAGTTATACACACTAGATCATGAGTACGAGATACACACACTAGATCATGAGTACGAGATACACACACTAGATCATGAGTACGAGATACACACACTAGATCATGAGTACGAGATACACACACTAGATCATGAGTACGAGTTTTCCCACCTGTGTGGCCAGCGAGCTCTTGAACAGGCGGCTGGTGTCTCTGATGGTCTTCGGCAGTCTTCTTCGGTGGTGTCTGGTGGGCTGCAGGCCGAGCTGGTGCGTGAGCAGGAAGTCCACGATCCAGCCGTAACAGTCCAGCAGGGGGCGCCGCTGGCCCAGAGCGCTCCTGGCCGAGCGCAGCAGGAAGGCTCTGCTGGGACTCAGCTGCTGCTCGTGCTGGATCAGGACCCACTCCTCCAGCTTCTCCGTCCTCCAGATCCACTTCCTGCCCGCCAGCCGGCGCTCCCGCTGCCGGGTCCACGAGCGGATCGTCTGGTGGCTCAGCCGGAACCGGCAGCAGGCCGGGGGGAGGCCGTGGCACAGAGAGAAGAGGACCACCGAGAGCTGGGCGGCCGTCAGGGCCGAGGCCTGAGGGGAACCCAGAGGTCAGAGGTCAAACAACGCCTCAGTCATATACACATGTTCAATACGTGTATTCACAAGAAACCATGCTCAATACGTATTATATTCACAAGAAAACATGCTCAATACGTATTATATTCACAAGAAAACATGCTCAATACGTATTATATTCACAAGAAAACATGCTCAATACGTATTATATTCACAAGAAAACATGCTCAATACGTATTATATACACAAGAAAACATGCTCAATACGTATTATATACACAAGAAAACATGCTCAATACGTATTATATACAAGAAAACATGCTCAATACGTATTATATACACAAGAAAACATGCTCAATACGTATTATATACACAAGAAAACATGCTCAATAAGTATTATATACACAAGAAAACATGCTCAATACGTATTATATACACAAGAAACCATGTTCAATACGTATTATATTCACAAGAAAACATGCTCAATAAGTATTATATACACAAGAAAACATGCTCAATAAGTATTATATTCACAAGAAAACATGCTCAATACGTATTATATTCACAAGAAAACATGCTCAATACGTATTATATTCACAAGAAACCATGCTCAATAAGTATTATATTCACAAGAAAACATGCTCAATACGTATTATATTCACAAGAAAACATGCTCAATACGTATTATATTCACAAGAAAACATGCTCAATAAGTATTATATTCACAAGAAAACATGCTCAATAAGTATTATATACACAAGAAAACATGCTCAATACGTATTATATTCACAAGAAAACATGCTCAATAAGTATTATATTCACAAGAAAACATGCTCAATACGTATTATATACACAAGAAAACATGCTCAATAAGTATTATATTCACAAGAAAACATGCTCAATACGTATTATATTCACAAGAAACCATGTTCAATAAGTATTATATACACAAGAAAACATGCTCAATACGTATTATATTCACAAGAAAACATGCTCAATACGTATTATATTCACAAGAAAACATGCTCAATACGTATTATATTCACAAGAAACCATGTTCAATAAGTATTATATACACAAGAAAACATGCTCAATAAGTATTATATACACAAGAAAACATGTTCAATAAGTATTATATACACAAGAAAACATGCTCAATAAGTATTATATACACAATAAAACATGTTCATCTGAGACTAAAGTTTATTATAATAACCTAAATAATATGATAATTAAATCTAAGATATACGAGAAAATAACATGAATAATATGAGATTAAAGTAGTATATATAAATGAGAATTATTTCAAATAATCTCGTACTAAAATCTAATATATGAGAACATAATTTATATAATCTGAGATAAAATTATAATATATACAAGACAATAACCTAAATAATCTGAGACTAAAGTTTATTATATATACACAAGAAAACAATAAAATAATCGGAGATAAAAAATCGTGTATTTTTTGTTTTTCAGCAAAACCGAAATAAAAATCAAAGATAATTATTTTGTAGTTTTCTTTCTTCTTGAACAAAATCCATTGATTGTGTTTTACGTTTGAAGGCTCGTGAAATTTACCTGACGTAAGTGTCTCACCTGCTCCGGTTGTGGGCGGGGCCCCAGGATCTTGATGGTCATGGCGGGGGGGGAGGAGAGGGGCGGGGGGGAGCTGATGTGTGTGACTGACAGCAGGGCTCCGGTCTGACCGGAGGGGAGGAGGTGGATGGGGATAAAGGCTCCGCCTCCATGACCTACGAGTGATGTCACACTGACGGGGGGGGGGCAGTTAAAGAGGAAGCAGCAAGTGGACAGGAAGTGATGTCAGGACCAGAAGGAGAGAAGAAGAAAGCGCCAGAGCGTTAAGAGCTTCCTGCTCAAGACGTCAACAGGAACAAGAGCCCCTCCACAATAAAAGCCCTCACGTTCTGATCATTTGGATTCAGACTCACAAGAGGCTTTTACTCTGAAGGGGCGGAGTGTGTGTGTGTTGATGGCTCACCTGAGAGATGGTTGTTGGTTCTCTCCGTCAACACGCAACTCTGAAACAACAAACAGCTTCATGTTGGAGATCCTTTACGTGGTGTGTGTGTGTGTGTGTGTTACCGTTGTGTTTCAAAATGATGCACTGATGATCTTTTCTCTTCATCAGGTGATCGGCCATCGCGTCTCCTCTGCAGGTCGTAAAGGTGCACGACACACACCTCAAGCTCTGAGCCCCCCTGACACACACACACACACACACACACACACACACACACACACACACACACACACACACACACACACACACACACACACACACACACACACACACACACACACACACACACACACACACACACACACACACACACACACACACTGTGATATTCTTTGGCGTCTAATAAATGTCACTTTTCTTACCTGGCCTGCGACCTGAAGATGGTGAGGTACGGGGGGGTCCTCCTGCAGGTGGAATGGTTGCTATGGAAACAGACAAGGTTGTCAACACAGGACGGCTGCTCATTGTTCTTGTATAACTATATATATAGTTATATATACACACACATAAACACCTACTTGATCATGTGGTTGGCGTAGCTGGTGGAGCAGCAGGTGATGAAGTTGCACAGCGAGCAGAGCACCAGAGACGGGAAGTGCACCTGGAAGTCCTGGAAGAGGGACAGGCACTCGAGACACCGCTGAGGGGGGCGAGAGACACTGAGGCAGAGAGAGAGAGGCCGCTTCCATTAGGGCAGCACGGTCAGAGGACCAGGTCCACGTAGAGGACCAGGTCCACGTAGAGGACCAGGTCCTCATGAACAGGGTTAACGTGATGCTAGTGTGAGCGCATGAACAGGGTTAGCGTGATGCTAGTGTGAGCGCATGAACAGGGTTAGCGTGATGCTAGTGTGAGCGCATGAACAGGGTTAGCGTGATGCTAGTGTGAGCGCATGAACAGGGTTAGCGTGATGCTAGTGTGAGCGCATGAACAGGGTTAGCGTGATGCCAGTGTGAGCGCATGAACAGGGTTAGCGTGATGCCAGTGTGAGCGCATGAACAGGGTTAGCGTGATGCTAGTGTGAGCGCATGAACAGGGTTAGCGTGATGCTAGTGTGAGCGCATGAACAGGGTTAGCGTGATGCTAGTGTGAGCGCATGAACAGGGTTAGCGTGATGCTAGTGTGAGCGCATTAACAGGGTTAGCGTGATGCTAGTGTGAGCGCATGAACAGGGTTAGCGTGATGCTAGTGTGAGCACATGAACAGGGTTAGCGTGATGCTAGTGTGAGGGCATGAACAGGGTTAGCGTGATGCCAGTGTGAGCGCATGAACAGGGTTAGCGTGATGCTAGAGTGTGAGCGCATGAACAGGGTTAGCGTGATGCTAGTGTGAGCGCATGAACAGGGTTAGCGTGATGCTAGTGTGAGCACATGAACAGGGTTAGCGTGATGCTAGTGTGAGCGCATGAACAGGGTTAGCGTGATGCTAGTGTGAGCGCATGAACAGGGTTAGCGTGATGCCAGTGTGAGCGCATGAACAGGGTTAGCGTGATGCTAGTGTGAGCGCATGAACAGGGTTAGCGTGATGCTAGTGTGAGCGCATGAACAGGGTTAGCGTGATGCTAGTGTGAGCGCATGAACAGGGTTAGCGTGATGCTAGTGTGAGCGCATGAACAGGGTTAGCGTGATGCTAGTGTGAGCGCATGAACAGGGTTAGCGTGATGCTAGTGTGAGCGCATGAACAGGGTTAGCGTGATGCTAGTGTGAGCGCATGAACAGGGTTAGCGTGATGCTAGTGTGAGCGCATGAACAGGGTTAGCGTGATGCTAGTGTGAGCGCATGAACAGGGTTAGCGTGATGCTAGTGTGAGCGCTACCTCTCCTGACTGAGGGCCAGCAGCAGACTGTCCCAGACCATGGTGGAAGTGTTGTTTACAAGACTGGCATCCAGTGGCGGCAGTGAGCAGCAGAAGCCGTGCATGCAGCAGCAGCAGTGAGTGGCAGTGTGGCAGCAGCAGCAGGCAGCAGCAGCAGCAGCAGCAGCAGTGGTTGGCAGTTGTGGCAGCAGTAGCAGTGGCAGTAGCAGTGGTGGCTGTTGTTGGCAGTTGGCCAGTGGTGCAGTGGCAGTGCTGTGGCAGCAGTGGTGGTGTGGTGTGGCTGTGGCTGCGGTGGCAGTGGTGTGGTCAGTGGTCAGCAGCAAGGTGGTGTCAGTGGTGGCAGCAGCATGTGGCAGCAGTGGCAGTGGTGAGTGGTGGCGCTGGTGGTTGTCGTTGGCTGTGGTGCCGCTGTGGTGGCCGGTGGCAGTGCTGTTGCAGTGGTGGTGGCAGTGTCGTTGTCAGTGGCAGTTGTCGTCACGTCGTCGGTGGTGGCAGTCTGCTGTCGTGTTGGTGTCGCCAGTCGGTCAGTGGTGGCAGTGGCAGTGTTGGTGGCAGTTGGTAGCAGTGGCAGCAGCAGCAGTGGTGGTGGCAGTGGTGGCAGCAGCAGCAGTGCAGCAGCAGTGGTAGCAGCAGTGGCAGCAGCAGTGGTGGCAGCAGCAGTGGCAGTGGCAGTGGTGGTGGCAGTGGTGTCACTGCGGTGGCGGTAGCAGTAGTAGCAGCAGCAGTAGCAGTAGTAGTAGCAGCAGCAGCAGTAGTAGTAGCAGCAGCAGTAGCAGCAGCAGCAGTAGTAGTAGTAGCAGCAGTAGTAGCAGCAGTAGTAGCAGTAGCAGTAGTAGCAGTAGTCGTCCCCTGTAATAATACTTCTGTGTGTAACAGGAACAGACCTTGAGCGGCTTCAGGTCTTCTCCGTCTCGTCCTCCGTCCACAGAATACGTCCTCACGGTCACCTGCACACAAAGACTCAGGACATGGAAACCTGCTGTGCTGTTGTTGTTGTTGTTGTTGTTGACTCCAGGTGAACCCACCGTGGTTCCAGGCTTCAGTCCGATGAGTTGTGGAGGTCTGACGTGAGTTCTGTGTTTCACTTTGTGTTCAATACGTTCTTTGATGCACAAGAAGTGGAGACGACACTTATCACAGCCGAACATGTGCTTCTACACACACACAAACAAACACACACACAGTAAAAAGAACAGTAAAGTCAACTTTCAGTCTGAACATCACCCTCCCACAAGTACTGTAGAGTAGTAAACTGAATAGTAGTAATAGAGTAGAGCAGTCAGAGCAGTGATAGAGCGGTCATAGAGAAGTGATAGAGCTGTCATAGAACAGTGATAGAGCGGTCATAGAGAAGTGATAGAGCTGTCATAGAACAGTGATAGAGCGGTCATAGAGAAGTGATAGAGCTGTCATAGGGAAGTGATAGAGCGGTCATAGAACAGTGATAGAGCGGTCATAGAGCAGTAATAGAGAAGTGATAGAGCTGTCATAGAGCAGTGATAGAGTGGTCATAGAGAAGTGATAGAGCGGTCATAGAGCAGTGATAGAGCGGTCATAGAGCAGTAATAGAGCGGTGATAGAGCGGTCATAGAGAAGTGATAGAGCGGTCATAGAACAGTGATAGAGCGGTCATAGAGCCGTAATAGAGCGACAATAGAGCGGTGATAGAGCGGTCATAGAACAGTGAGAGCGGCAATAGAGCGGTCATAGAACAGTGATAGAGCGACAATAGAGCGGTCATAGAGCGGTGATAGAGCAGTGATAGCAGTCATAGAGTGGTCGTAGAGCCGTGATAGAGCGGTCATAGAACAGTGATAGAGCGGCAATAGAGTTGTGATAGAGCAGTCATAGAACAGTGATAGAGCGGCAATAGAGCGGCAATAGAGCTGTGATAGAGCAGTCATAGAGTGGTCGTAGAGCCGTGATAGAGCAGTCATAGAGGGGTCGTAGAGCCGTGATAGAGCATGCATAGAGTGGTCGTAGAGCCGTGATAGAGCAGTCATAGAATGGTCGTAGAGCCGTGATAGAGCAGTCATAGAGTGGTCGTAGAGCCGTGATAGAGCAGTCATAGAGCAGCCATAGAGTGGTCGTAGAGTACCTGGTGTCTGGTGAAGTGCTGCTGGTAGCAGGTGTTGCTCCGCATCACTCTCAGGCAGAACTGACACAGCAGGTTTTTAGTGTTGGAGTGAAACTGATGAAAGTGAGACCAGACGTCTGAGTAGAAGGACGAGTGGAAGTTACACACCTGGGGAGACACATAATAAATACACAACCACCTGGAGACACACAATAAATACACAACCACCTGGAGACACACAATAAATACACAACCACCTGCAGACACACAATAAATACACAACCACCTGCAGACACACACTCACCTGGCAGCTGTAGGGCATCTCTCCCGGCTTGTGCGAGCTCTTCATGTGCAACAGGAACGCTGCTTCATCCACAAACTGCAGCTCACAGATTTTACACTTTGCTACACACACACACACACACACATTATTGATCACTGGTACTGTGTGTGTGTGTGTGTGTGTGTGTGTGTGTGTGTGTGTGTGTGTGTGTGTGTGTGTGTGTGTGTGTACCTGTGGACAGGTGCTGGCTGTGCACCGCCTTGATGTGAGCCTGCAGCCTGACTGGAGACAGGAAGTGACGGAAACACTGAGGACAGCGAGAGGCTTCGCCCTCCTGGGAGTGCTGCTGCATGTGGGCCATCAGCCTGAGGACAGGTACATGTCCTAGTATTACAGGTGTACTAGTATACATGTATTTAAGCACTAAGGTTCTGGAGGCGGGGCTGAATCATCAATAATGTTGACCAGGACATTATTGGCGATACAGCCCCTCCTCCGGCCCCTCACTGTTATAACACGGTTGCGTGCGACATTATAAAGTCAGTAATCAGTGAGCCAAACGTTGAGTATCACATTTCAGGAGCCGAGAGAACAAGGTCCTGTGTGTTGGTCTGTTGCCATGACAACAGACCAACACACAGGAAGTCCCAATCTGTGAATATCTTTCCACCTTTACCGAACTTTGTTTAGTCGTGTCCCCGACGTCTACACCGACTGCTGCCCCCTAGTGGTCACCCTTTATACTGCAACTGCTGCCCCCTAGTGGTCCCCCTTTATACTGCAACTGATGCCCCTAGTGCTCACCCTTTATACTGCAACTGCTGCCCCCTAGTGGTCACCCTTTATACTGCAACTGCTGCCCCCTAGTGGTCACCCTTTATATTGTAACTGCTGCCCCCTAGTGGTCACCCTTTATATTGTAACTGCTGCCCCCTAGTGGTCACCCTTTACATTGTAACTGCTGCCCCCTAGTGGTCACCCTTTATATTGCAACTGATGCCCCCTAGTGGTCACCCTATATATTGTAACTGCTGCCCCCTAGTGGTCACCCTTTATATTGCGTACAGTGCCATAGAAATCACCCCGCAGTATTTTATTCATAGCGTCTCTGGTTCTGATCTCCAGGTCTACTGGTTCTGGTCTTCAAGTCTACTGGTTCTGGTGTTCAGGTCTACTGGTTCTGGTCTTCAGGTCTCCTGATTCTGGTCTTCAGGTCTGTTGATTCTGGTCTTCTGGTCTTCGTTTGTGTTTTTGTTGTTGTTGCGTGTCACTTTCTTTCTTCTCACTCGATGTTGTTGGGTGTATTTATCGTGTACTAGTACTCAGTGGATGTTGTTGGGAGTATTTATCGTGTACTAGTACTCAGTGGATGTTGTTGGGAGTATTTATCGTGTACTAGTACTCAGTGGATGTTGTTGGGAGTATTTATCGTGTACCAGTACTCACTGGATGTTGTTGGGAGTATTTATCGTGTACCAGTACTCACTGGATGTTGTTGCTAGTATTTATCGTGTACCAGTACTCACTGGATGTTGTTGGGAGTATTTATCGTGTACCAGTACTCACTGGATGTTGTTGGGAGTATTTATCGTGTACCAGTACTCACTGGATGTTGTTGGGTGTATTTATCGTGTACCAGTACTCACTGGATGTTGTTGGGAGTATTTATCGTGTACCAGTACTCACTGGATGTTGTTGGGAGTATTTATCGTGTACCAGTACTCACTGGATGTTGTTGGGAGGATTTATCGTGTACCAGTACTCACTGGATGTTGTTGGGAGTATTTATCGTGTACCAGCACTCACTGGATGTTGTTGGGTGTATTTATCGTGTACCAGTACTCACTGGATGTTGTTGGGTGTATTTATCGTGTACCAGTACTCACTGGATGTTGTTGGGAGTATTTATCGTGTACCAGTACTCACTGGATGTTGTTGGGTGTATTTATCGTGTACCAGTACTCACTGGATGTTGTTGGGTGTATTTATCGTGTACCAGTACTCACTGGATGTTGTTGGGAGTATTTATCGTGTACCAGTACTCACTGATGTTGTTGGGTGTATTTATTGTACCAATACTCACTGGATGTTGTTGGGAGTATTTATCGTACCAGTACTCACTGGATGTTGTTGGGAGTATTTATCGTGTACCAGTACTCACTGGATGTTGTTGGGAGTATTTATCGTGTACCAGTACTCACTGGATGTTGTTGGGAGTATTTATCGTGTACCAGTACTCACTGGATGTTGTTGGGTGTATTTATCGTGTACCAGTACTCACTGGATGTTGTTGGGTGTATTTATCGTGTACCAGTACTCACTGGATGTTGTTGGGAGTATTTATCGTGTACCAGTACTCACTGGATGTTGTTGGGAGTATTTATCGTACCAGTACTCACTGGATGTTGTTGGGTGTATTTATCGTGTACCAGTACTCACTGGATGTTGTTGGGAGTATTTATCGTACCAGTACTCACTGGATGTTGTTGGGTGTATTTATCGTGTACCAGTACTCACTGGATGTTGTTGGGAGTATTTATCGTGTACCAGTACTCACTGGATGTTGTTGGGTGTATTTATCGTGTACCTGTACTCACTGGATGTTGTTGGGAGTATTTATCGTGTACCAGTACCCACTGGATGTTGTTGGGAGTATTTATTGTGTACCAGTACTCACTGGATGTTGTTGGGAGTATTTATCGTGTACCAGTACTCACTGGATGTTGTTGGGTGTATTTATCGTGTACCAGTACTCACTGGATGTTGTTGGGTATTTATCGTGTACCAGTACTCACTGGATGTTGTTGGGTGTATTTATCGTGTACCAGTACTCACTGGATGTTGTTGGGAGTATTTATCGTGTACCAGTACTCACTGGATGTTGTTGGGTGTATTTATCGTGTACCAGTACTCACTGGATGTTGTTGGGAGTATTTATCGTACCAGTACTCACTGGATGTTGTTGGGAGTATTTATCGTGTACCAGTACTCACTGGATGTTGTTGGGAGTATTTATCGTGTACCAGTACTCACTGGATGTTGGGAGTATTTATCGTGTACCAGTACTCAGTGGATGTTGTTGGGAGTATTTATCGTGTACCAGTACTCACTGGATGTTGTTGGGAGTATTTATCGTGTACCAGTACTCACTGGATGTTGTTGGGAGTATTTATCGTGTACCAGTACTCACTGGATGTTGTTGGGAGTATTTATCGTGTACCAGTACTCACTGGATGTTGTTGGGTGTATTTATCGTGTACCAGTACTCACTGGATGTTGTTGGGAGTATTTATCGTGTACCAGTACTCACTGGATGTTGTTGGGTGTATTTATCGTGTACCAGTACTCACTGGATGTTGTTGGGAGTATTTATCGTGTACCAGTACTCACTGGATGTTGTTGGGAGTATTTATCGTGTACCAGTACTCACTGGATGTTGTTGGGAGTATTTATCATGTACCAGTACTCACTGGATGTTGTTGGGAGTATTTATCGTACCAGTACTCACTGGATGTTGTTGGGTGTATTTATCGTGTACCAGTACTCACTGGATGTTGTTGGGTGTATTTATCGTGTACCAGTACTCACTGGATGTTGTTGGGAGTATTTATCGTGTACCAGTACTCACTGGATGTTGTTGGGTGTATTTATCGTGTACCAGTACTCACTGGATGTTGTTGGGTGTATTTATCGTGTACCAGTACTCACTGGATGTTGTTGGGAGTATTTATCGTGTACCAGTACTCACTGGATGTTGTTGGGTGTATTTATCGTGTACCAGTACTCACTGGATGTTGTTGGGTGTATTTATCGTGTACCGGTACTCACTGGATGTTGTTGGGAGTATTTATCGTGTACCGGTACTCAGTGGATGTTGTTGGGAGTATTTATCATGTACCGGTACTCAGTGGATGTTGTTGGGAGTATTTATCGTGTACTAGTACTCAGTGGATGTTGTTGGGAGTATTTATCGTGTACCAGTACTCACTGGATGTTGGGAGTATTTATCGTGTACCAGTACTCAGTGGATGTTGTTGGGAGTATTTATCGTGTACTAGTACTCAGTGGATGTTGTTGGGAGTATTTATCGTGTACTAGTACTCAGTGGATGTTGTTGGGAGTATTTATCGTGTACCAGTACTCACTGGATGTTGGGAGTATTTATCGTGTACCAGTACTCACTGGATGTTGTTGGGAGTATTTATCGTGTACCAGTACTCACTGGATGTTGTTGGGAGTATTTATCGTGTACCAGTACTCACTGGATGTTGTTGGGAGTATTTATCGTGTACCAGTACTCACTGGATGTTGGGAGTATTTATCGTGTACCAGTACTCACTGGATGTTGTTGGGTGTATTTATCGTGTACCAGTACTCACTGGATGTTGTTGGGAGTATTTATCGTGTACCGGTACTCAGTGGATGTTGTTGGGTGTATTTATAGGTACCAGTACTCACTGGATGTTGTTGGGAAGTACTCACTGGATGTTGGGAGTATTTATCGTGTACCAGTACTCAGTGGATGTTGTTGGGAGTATTTATCGTGTACTAGTACTCAGTGGATGTTGTTGGGAGTATTTATCGTGTACTAGTACTCAGTGGATGTTGTTGGGAGTATTTATCGTGTACCAGTACTCACTGGATGTTGTTGGGTGTATTTATCGTGTACCAGTACTCACTGGATGTTGTTGGGAGTATTTATCGTGTACCAGTACTCACTGGATGTTGTTGGGAGTATTTATCGTGTACCAGTACTCACTCGATGTTGTTGGGAGTATTTATCGTGTACTAGTACTCACTGGATGTTGTTGGGAGTATTTAATGTAATCGTGCACTCACTGGATGTTGTTAAAGTACGACGTACTAGTACTCACCGGATGCTGTTGCGTATTTATCGTACCAGCACCACCGGATGTTGCTGGGTGTATTTATCGTACCACCGGATGTTGTTGGGTGTATTTATCGTACCAGTACTCACTGGATGTTGTTGGGAGTATTTATCGTGAAATTAGCAATTACCGGATGTTGTTGGAGTATTTATCGTGAAACGGGCATCACCGATGCGTTGCTGGGTGATTTATCGTACCAGTACCTTACCGATGCTGGGTGCATTGATCGTGGCACCAGTACCACCGGATGTTGTTGGGCGTATTTATCGCGGTACCAGCACCACCGGAGCGTTGGCGACGATCGCAAATTGTAATTAATGGATGTTGCTGGGTATTTATCGTAACCAGCATCACTGACGTTGTTGGGCATTTAACGTGGTACCAGCACCACTGGATGTTGCTGGGTGTATTTATCGTACCAGTACCACCGGATGTTGCGTATTTATCGGTACCAGCACTCACTGGATGTTACAAGTGTATTTATCGTGGTACCAGTACTCACTGGATGTTGTTGGGAGTATTTATCGTGTACCAGTACTCACTGGATGTTGTTGGGTGTATTTATCGTGTACTAGTACTCACTGGATGTTGTTGTGTGTATTTATCGTACTAGTACTACTGGATGCTGTTGGGTGTATTATCGTACCAGTACTACCGATGTTGTTGGTATTTATCGTACCAGTACCTACTGGATGTTGTTATATTTATCGTGTACCAGTACTGGATGTTGTTGGGAGGATTTATCGCGGAACAGTACTCAATGATGTTGTTGAGTATTTATCGCAGGCCAGCAATCACCGGACGTTGTTGCGTATTTATCGCGTACCGAAAATTACCGGATGTTGTTGGGTACGATCGTGTGTACTCACTGGCTGGAGTATTATCAGGTACCAGTACCACCGATGTTGTTGAGTATTTATCGTACCGCACCACTGATGTTGTTGGGTGATTATCGTGGTACCAGTACTCACTGGATGTTGTTGGGTGTACGCCAGTACTAACACCACTGGATGTTGTTGGGAGATTATCGTACCAGTACCTCACCGGATATGTTGGAGTATTTATCGCACCATGTGCACTCACTGGATGCTGTTGGGAGATGACATGTACCAGTACTCACTGGATGTTGTTGGGAGTATTATCGGTACCAGTACTCACTGGATGTTGTTAGGATTATTTATCGTGTACCATTACTCACTGGATGTTGTTGGGTATTTATCGTGGTACCCAGTACTCACTGGATGTTGGAGATGACGTGTACCAGTACTCACTGGATGTTGCACACCGGTACCAGTACTACCTTGATGTTGTTGGGTGTATTTATCGTACCAGTACTACTGATGTTGTTGGGAGACGACAGGTAAATTAGCACCACTGGATGTTGTTGGGTGTATTTATCGTGTACCAGTACTCTGGATGTTGTTGGGATATTTATCGTACCAAATTACCGATGTTGTTGGGGTGTATTTATCGCACCGTAATTTCACTGGATGTTGAGATTATCGTACCAGCACCCACTGATGCGTTGTTGGGAGATGACAAAAATTAGCATCACTGATGCTGTTGGAGTATTTATCGTACCAGCATCACCGGATGTTGTTGTATTTATCGTGGCACTCAGTACTACCGGATGTTGTTGGGAGTATTTATCGTGTACTGGTACTCAGTGGATGTTGTTGGGAGTATTTATCGTGTACTAGTACTCAGTGGATGTTGTTGGGAGTATTTATCGTGTACCAGTACTCACTGGATGTTGTTGGGTGTATTTATCGGCAACGCATCACCGGATGTTGTTGGGGAGATTTATCGCACCAGCACTACTGGATGTTGTTGGGAGATTTATCGGCACCACCGGATGTTGTTGGGAGTATTTATCGTGTACCAGTACTCACTGGATGTTGTTGGGAGTATTTATCGTACCAGTACTCACCGATGCTGTTGGGAGACGGCACCAGTACTCACTGGATGCTGTTGGCATGACGGTACCAGTACCACTGGATGTTGTTGGGAGTATTTATCGTGTACCAGTACTCACTGGATGTTGTTGGGAGATGACGGTACCAGCAATTACCGATGTTGTTGGGTGGTTTATCAGGTACCAGTACCGGATGTTGTTGGAGTATTTATCGGTACCCAGCACCACCGATGTTGTTGGGAGATTTATCGGTACCGCACCACCGGATGTTGTTGGGAGACATCATGTACCAGTACTCACTGATGTTGTTGGGAGTATTTATCGTAAAATTGTAATTACTGGATGTCGTTATGTATTTATCTAAATTGTACCAGTACTCACTGGATGTTGTTGGGTGTATTTATCGTGTACCAGTACTCACTGGATGTTGTTGGGAGTATTTATCGTGTACCAGTACTCACTGGATGTTGTTGGGTGTATTTATCGTGTACCAGTACTCACTGGATGTTGTTGGGTGTATTTATAGGTAACACTCACTGGATGTTGTTGGAGATGACCACCAGTACTCACTGGATGTTGTTGGGAGTATTTATCGGTACCAGTACTCACTGGATGTTGTTGCGTATTTATCGGTACCAGTACTCACTGGATGTTGTTAGGAATATCGGCACCGCAATTGTGGATGTTGTTGGGAGTATTTATCGTGTACCGGTACTCAGTGGATGTTGTTGGGAGTATTTATCGTGTACCGGTACTCAGTGGATGTTGTTGGGAGTATTTATCGTGTACTAGTACTCAGTACGTTGGGAGTATTTATCGTACCAGTACCAGGATGTTGGGAGTATTTATCGTGTACTGGTACTCAGTGGATGTTGTTGGGAGTATTTATCGTGTACTAGTACTCAGTGGATGTTGTTGGGAGTATGTATCGTGTACCAGTACTCACTGGATGTTGGGAGTATTTATCGTGTACCAGTACTCAGTGGATGTTGTTGGGAGTATTTATCGTGTACTAGTACTCAGTGGATGTTGTTGGGAGTATTTATCGTGTACTAGTACTCAGTGGATGTTGTTGGGAGTATTTATCGTGTACCAGTACTCACTGGATGCTGTATATTTATCGCACCAGTACTACCGGATGTTGTTGCGGATGATCGTGGTACCAGCAATTCACCGATGTTGTTGTTGGGTGTATTTATCGTGTACCAGTACTCACTGGATGTTGTTATGTATTTATCGTAAAATCGCACTACCGGATGTTGTTGGGAGTATTATCGCAACAGCACCACCGGATGTTGGGAGTATTTATCGTGTACCAGTACTCACTCGATGTTGTTGGGAGTATTTATCGTGTACTAGTACTCACTGGATGTTGTTGGGAGTATTTATCGTGTACCAGTACTCACTGGATGTTGTTGGGAGTATTTATCGTGTACCAGTACTCACTGGATGTTGTTGGGTGTATTTATCAAAACAGCACTACCGATGTTGTTTTTATATTTATCGGCACCAGCACCACCGATGTTGTTGGGAGTATTTATCGTGTACCAGTACTCACTGGATGTTGTTGGGAGTATTTATCGTGTACCAGTACTCAGTGGATGTTGTTGGGAGTATTTATCGTGTACCAGTACTCAGTGGATGTTGTTGGGTGTATTTATCGTGTACCAGTACTCACTGGATGTTGGAGTATTTATCGTACCAGTACTCACTGGATGTTGTTGGGAGTATTTATCGTGTACCAGTACTCACTGGATGTTGACTAAATTGGGTATTTATCGTGTACCAGTACTCACTGGATGTTGTTGGGTGTATTTATCGTGTACCAGTACTCACTGGATGTTGTTGGGTGTATTTATCGTGTACTAGTACTCACTGGATGTTGTTGGGTGTATTTATCGCAATTAGCACCACTGATGTTGTTAGTGTATTTATCGTGGTACCAGTACTCACTGGATGTTGTTGGGTGTATTTATCGTACCAGTAATTACCGATGTTGTTGCATTATCGTACCAGTACTCACTGGATGTTGTTGGGAGTATCGGTACCGCACCACTGATGTTGTTGGGAGACGACTGCAAAATCAGCACCACCGGATGTTGCGTACGATCGTGGCACCAGCACCACCGATGTTGGTTGCGGCTTTATCGTACCAGTACTCACTGGATGACTGACTAGGAGTATTTATATATTTAAATGCTATGGATGTTGTTGGGTGTATTTATCGTGTACCAGTACTCACTGGATGTTGTTGGGTGTATTTATCGTGTACTAGTACTCACTGGATGTTGTTGGGTGTATTTATCGTGTACCAGTACTCACTGGATGTTGTTGGGAGTATTTATCGTGTACCAGTACTCACTGGATGTTGTTGCTCAGGGTGACCTCACAGTGGATGCAGCGGTACGGTCCAGTAAACCTGTGGTCCAGGACCTCGGGGCGAACGCTCGGTTCCGAGGCGCGGCCGTAGTAAAAGTCCTCCACCATGATCACCAGTTTCCCGTGGGGGGGGGCGGGGGCCGGGGGGCTGCAGGTAGAGGAGGGGGGGGGGCTCGGGCTGGGGAGCCGGGCGGACAGGAAGTCCTCAGGCGGTCCGTGGGTCCTCTGGGAAGACCAGACCGTCAGTAACCAGTGTACTTATACTCTGAACTGTGTACTCCGTGGCCTGTTAACTCACAGCAGGGGGTCCCGGTCGAGTCCTGGACACCTTGCTGTAGGTCTGGGGGTCTCTGGGGGTCTTCTTCTGGCCTCTGCTCCTCCTCAGGGGTTTCTTCTTCTTCTTCTTCAGGTTCTTCAGACTCTGAGCGATCGCAGGGCTGCACAGCTGGAGGAGGAGTTAAAGTGGGCGGGGCGTGATGTCACAACTGAAGGGGGCGTGGCCACAACACTTACACACATGAACCCTCTGAGCGCCGTGACCAGTTTGTACCGAGACCTGCAGACCAGACAGTTGGGAGGGGAGGCGGGGCCAAGCGGACCTGAGACACAAGACATCACCTCGTTATGAATCACCTCGTTATGTTTAACCTCATTATGAATCACCTCGTTATGTTTAACCTCATTATGAATCACCTCGTTATGCATCACCTCGTTATGAATCACCTCGTTATGTTTTACCTCGTTATGCATCACCTCGTTATGAATCACCTCGTTATGTTTTACCTCGTTATGAATCACCTCGTTATGCATCACCTCGTTGTTTTACTTTGTTATGAATCACCTCGTTATGCATCACGTTATGTTTGACCTTGTTATGAATCACCTCGTTATGATTTACCTCGTTATGCATCACCTCGTTATGAATTACCTTGTTATGAATCACCTCGTTATGATTTACCTCGTTATGCATCACCGTGTTGTGTTTTACCTCGTTATGCATCGCCTCGTTATGTTTTACCTCATTATGAATCACATTGTTGTGTTTTACCTCGTTATGCATCACCTCGTTATGAATCACCTTGTTGTGTTTTACCTCGTTATGTATCACCTCGTTATGTATCACCTCATTTTGAATCACCTTGTTGTGTTTTACCTTGTTATGCATCACCTCGTTATGCATCACCTCGTTATGATTTACCTCATTATGAATCATATGCATCACCTCGTTATGTTTTACCTTACCTCGTTATGGAATCTTTTACCTCGCTATTATCGTTATGTTTTACCTCGTTATGAATCACCTCGTTATGTATCACCTTGTTGTGTTTTACCTCGTTATGCATCACATCGTTATGTTTTACCTCGTTATGAATCACCTCGTGCTTTACCTCGTTATGTTTTACCTTGTTATGCTTTACCTCGTTATGCATCCCATCGTTATGCATCACCTCGTTATGTTTTACCTCGTTATGCATCCCATCGTTATTAATCACCTCGTTATGTTTTACCTCGTTATGAATCACCTTGTTGTGTTTTACCTCGTTATGCATCACATCGTTATGTTTTACCTTGTTATGCTTTACCTCGTTATGCATCCCATCGTTATGTTTTACCTCTTCAGCCATCCGTTCACGAGATTTGTGATTGTTTTTGTTTGTGATGTTTTTTTAAAGAATTGAAGTGCTGAACTGAAACTGCCTTTGAAAACTTCTCCCTCTCCCCCTTCTCCTCTTACTCCTCCCCCTTCTCCCCCTTCTTGATTAAATATCATCATTTTAAGCTGTGTTTAAGTGTGTGTGTTCGAGGACAATCGGAAAGAAGAACGTCTGACCAACCTTTGACCTGCAGTTTGTGAGGAGGTCTGCTGCCGCTGGGGGAACCGGGCGGCTCGGGGGTCTGCGGGGGCCCCCGGGTCCACGGAGAGGAGGGCGGGGGGCTAGACTTGCAGATGCTCAGAACCTTGTGAGCTGCTTCACCTGAGACCACACCTGGACCAGAGGGACCAGGTCTGAGCCCGGACCACAGAGGGACCAGGTCTGAGCCCGGACCATAGAGGGACCTCAAAGGGACCAGGTCTGAGCCCGGAGCACCGCCTACTGTGAAGCTCCGGCAGGTGGAGGAGGCCTTACCTGTGATGACGGGGGTGGAAGTCTGGACTGCAGGCTCGTGGATCTGGACTTTAGTGAACCCGCTGGCTGACCCTACGGGATGAGCACTCAGCTTCAGCTCTGCAGCACCGCCTGCAGGACCAACAGGGGATTAGCTTAGCTTAGCATAAAGACCTCGCTCCATCACAACACTGACCTCCAGTCAGCAGGCGGCCATTCAGCTTGAAGCCCAGAGGAGCACCTGAGGACTGACACACACACACACACACACGCGCGTTAAACGGTGCTGTGATTGTGTGTCACAGGAAGGAGACCACCTGAGGGAGCTAGGAGCTAAGAGCTGAGCATCCTTCTGTTACCTTCAGTGTGTTGAGGTGTGGGGGGGGGCTCTGGTCTGGGTGACCCGGGATGGACAGGGTCCTGACTGGTGGGAGGTCCGTTTCCTCCTCTGCAGAAACCAGAGCTGCAGAGAGAGGAGAAACATTTGAGCAGATGTTTATCAACAACAACAACAACAACAATCAGCAGTTTGTTGAAATTCAGGCTTACAAACACACAAGTGGAATAGAGTAAAACTGATGCAGGAGACTTGTTCACCTTCCTCCTCCTCCTCCTGATCTTCTTCCTCTCTCTCCACCTCCTCTTCCTCCTCCTCCTCATCTTCCTCTCTCTCCACCACCTCCTCCTCCTCCTTGCAGAACATCAGCAGGTTGGCCCCTCCTCCTGCTGCACTCTGTAGCTCCATCACCTCCATTACCTGTTTGTATTGTTAGATTACGACACAACTGTAACTACACACAGACACGCGTATATACACATATATATATATATATACACACACACACATATATACATCAGTGTTTCCCCTAGGTCTACAGCTTCAGGGGGGCGGGGCTAATGCCGCTGCTCGCCATGTTGGTGCCCTAAACTTAACTCCTTAACGATGCCCCCCTGAGATAGGAAAGGGACCCACAGCGTCGGGGGCTAGAGAGACAACCATACGAAGTGGCCCCACCCTGATAGAATGGTGGGGGAACACTGTATATATGTATATATATATTAGGGCTGCAACTAACGATTATTTGGATAATCGATTAATCTGTTGATTATTTTTTCAATTAATCGATTAATCAGATTTTTTAAAAAAACACTGAAATGTTCAACCCTTTATTCAAAACAGGGTTCGTAAAAGTAAATGAAAAAAATTAAATCCCCAAATGTTTGGAAAAGTAATGCAAATGTGTTTTATTCAAATGTTAATTTCCACGGTACATATACGGTATGCTTTGGATTTCTCATTGTTAGTTTAATTACTACATCTTCTCACTTTGTCACTATAGACAGAGTTTTCACTAAATGTTTAATCATGGAAATTTGGTTTAAAGTCATGGAAAGGTCCTGGAGACCCACTGGTCACCATGGTGATGAACCTGTTCATTGGTCATGAGGATGAACCTGTTCATTGGTCATGTGGATGAACCTGTTCATTGGTGTGAAGATGAACCTGTTCATTGGTCGTGGATGAACCTGTTCACTGGTCATGTGGATGAACCTGTTCATTGGTCATGAGGATGAACTGTTCATTGGTCGCGAGGATGAACCTGTTCATTGAGTCATGAGGATGAACCTGTTCATTGGTCATGTGGATGAACCTGTTCATTGGTCATGAGGATGAACCTGTTCATTGGTCATGAGGATGAACCTGTTCATTGGTCATGAGGATGAACCTGTTCATTGGTCATGTGGATGAACCTGTTCATTGGTCATGAGGATGAACCTGTTCATTGGTCATGAGGATGAACCTGCTCATTGGTCATGAGGATGAACCTGTTCATGTGGATGAACCTGTTCATTGGTCATGAGGATGAACCTGTTCATTGGTCATGAGGATGAACCTGTTCATTGGTCATGTGGATGAACCTGTTCATTGGTCATGAGGATGAACCCGTCACAAACAGACTGACAGCTTTACTCTCCTGAGTTTACTCAGCCGGCTATTTGTGGGTGAAACGCGTCATATGTGTGGTAAGGGGGCGTGGCTTATCTCTGTTGCCTTTCTCCGTGGAAAAATATTTTCCGCCCGCAGATAAAATAACCATCGCTTTTCTACATTCTCTTGTGGAAATGCCACACCTGCATGGTAACATGTCCCCGGGTTTTTA
>NC_079388.1:21912223-21987145 GCF_029220125.1 Pseudoliparis swirei | reverse complement strand
TTTCACGGCGTCATTTCAAAACAAAGTGGAATTTCTGAAAACTCCGTTTTTGTGTTTGCGTGTGAACTAAGTCAAAGGAGTTGCAGGTTGTCAAGCGTCACAGTGTCATTAAAAATGCTTCACGTCATGTAGGCGTCCTATGTTTACAGTTAGTTTGGCGCTCCTACCAGGGTTGCCAGGTCTGACAAAACCAGCCCAATATCAGAACTCAAAATATGCCGTGCCAAACCATATACACTGCTTTTTAAAGTGTGTATGTGGGCGTGTCAATGTCCATGTGCGTGCTGATCTGGAGTCAGTTTGGTAGGATTTGTGTATAAATAAATTATTTCATTTAAAATATGGATTTATATTTAAAGATATTCATGTAATTTGCATGCAAAATAGGTCTACCGAACCAGCGGACAAAAAGAATTCAACCAGCGGCAACACTTCAAAAGTAGCCCAATTCTGCTTGGGAAAACCATGCGGACCTGGCAACACTGGCTCCCTCGTCCAGTGTCGACTGCCTTCATTTCGTTGTCAGGTGCGCCCGAGTTATTTCCTCCTTGACATGAGGACACTCCTCGGAGGTCTCGGGTCTTGAGAATTCTGATTGGTTTGCATGTCTTTATCCTTCTCGTTACACTGCCGACTACAGGTTTGGCATTGTTATGGCGCGCCAGGCGTGTTTATCGCGGGTTCATATAAACAGAAACTTTTTTGAAAACGACCTTGTGTGTACAACGTTATTTTTGAAAACGGAGGGGCAGAAATATTCGTTTCTGTAAATAACCGGCTATGTGTAAACGTGGCCTAAGTGAAGTGTAGAAATAACCCCGATAACATTATTTTTGCCTTAGTCTGGAATCAAAAACAGGTCTCTGTGTCACTAGGCAAGCACCTATTGCTCTGCACCACTGATTAGATGTAATTGCATCAGCTGTAGGGGGTAACATTATCGTGAAAGTGAATAAATTATGGTTATTTTACTTTTCAATTGGTGATCAATAGGTGTTCCTGGAAGAAATGTGCTTGTTTCTTCATTTGAATGTGTTCAGGCCTTGACTGGCATCACACATGATTTTTTGGGGAAGTATTGGATGAGTTTAAGCAATAGTTTTTAACATAAAGAAATCACAGAAAGTAAAAAATTATTGGCAGTAAAAAAACGTAAATTTCCTACCGACGAAAAGTCCGTTTTTTTTCACAGTGTTCATTATTCAAGTCTTGAGATTCTATAAAACTGATTTTTAGCCGATTCTGTTGGCGTTTTGTGGAGAAATAATCGATGGGAAAAAGTGGAAAAGGCCAAATCAAGCAAAACACGCCAAGGACGGCCAACTTTGGTGAATTATTGTAGCGCCCCCTACGGTTCAAATTGCACGAAATTTGCTGTGAATGTTTCAGGCTCCCTTCTGCACATATCCTGACAGTCTGTTATTTTTTTTCCCCAATAGTGTTGAAGTTATGAGCATTACAAAACAGGACACGCCCCTAAAATGTTCGTTCGGCCATAGATGCTTACCACAATAATATATTTGAAAAAAGATGATAGATCTTAGATGATATAGCTTCCATGATCATTATCTCCAATAGGTTTGGTTTGAATTGGACCCCGTATGTCGGAGCAAACGCCTCTGTGTTTTTCACCAAAAAAAATATGGTGGAAAATTTAAGTAGGCGGAGCTTAGGGTACTGAGAGGCTTTTTTGTAGAGCAGGTCCAAGTGGACTTGGGAAAAAAGCTAGTCATTTGAACAAACTGGGTGAGGCGTCGCCGGTCAAACTTCAGGTGGCGCTAGAGAGCAATTTTTGAAAGCCGAATTTCGAAGTCGTGTCATCGTCTATTTTCACCAAGCCTGACAAGCTTGCCAAATTTGGTGAGTTTTGGGATATGATACATACCCCCAATATGCCCCCAATGTTCTAAAATAAAAATCAGAAGAAGAATTAAAGCTGCAAGCAGCGTCGAACAGGTCTCGCTCACCCACCGGTCGGGGAGCCGGCGCCGGACCGAGGCGCGCCGGTCGGACTCGACTCGGGCGCGACTTATAGCAGGCGACAAGTTTGGGGCAGATTCGACAAAGTCAGTTTCGCCACTAGGTGGCGCTTTAACACATGAACATATTCATGCATCATGTGTCCTATAAATAAACAAAAACTCACGAAATCCGTGATTTAAAAGCCTCGTCCAGCTGTTTACTGACGTTAGTTATGTTAGAGTAGAGAGAGGAGAGAGAAGAGAGAAAGAAGAGAGAGAAAAAGAGAGAGAGGAGAGAAGAGAGAGAGAGAGGGAGAGAGAGGAGAGAGAGAAGAGAGAGAGAGAAAAAGAGAGAGAGAGAGTTCTTATTCCATTCTAAATAACGGGCTAGTCAAACAAATTTGGGGCGGACTGAAGGAAGTCCAGTTGAGCCACTAGGTGGCGCTTTAACTACGTGAACATATTCATGCGTCGTGTGTCCCTACGTGAAGTAGAGATCACGTCATGTAAATTCAATATAAAAAAAAAAAGTGATGAAAAAAAGCTGCCTTGTCTTGGAATCGAACACGCATCTCCAGGTGTCCAGACCAACACTTATGATGGTGAGCTATGAGCCAGCTGGTTTACAGGCAGCCGTAGGAGCTCACATTATTTTGGGCAGAAAAATGTGGTTATTTTACTTATCAATAGGTGATCAATAGGTGTTCCTGGAAGAAATGTGCTTGTTTCTTCATTTGAATGTGTTCAGGCCTTGACTGGCATCACACATGATTTTTTGGGGAAGTATTGGATGAGATTAAGCAATAGTTTTTAACATAAAGAAATCACAGAAAGTAAAACATTATTGGCAGTAAAAACGTAAATTTCTACCGACGAAAAGTCCGTTTTTTTCACAGTGTTCATTATTCAAGTCTTGAGATTCTATAAAACTGATTTTTAGCCGATTCTGTTGGCGTTTTGTGGGAGAAATAATCGATGGGGAAAAAGTGGAAAAGGGCCAAATCAAGCAAAAAACGCCAAAAACGGCCAACTTTGGTGAATTATTGTAGCGCCCCCTACGGTTCAAATTGCACGAAATTTGCTGTGAATGTTTCAGGCTCCCTTCTGCACATATCCTGACAGTCTGTTATTTTTTCTCCCAATAGTGTTGAAGTTATGAGCATTACAAAACAGGACACGCCCCTAAAATGTTCGTTCGGCCATAGATGCTTAGCACAATAATATATTTGGAAAATGATGATAGATCTTAGATGATATAGCTTCCATGATCATTATCTCCAATAGGTTTGGTTTGAATTGGACCCCGTATGTCGGAGCAAACGACACTGATGTGTTTTTCACCAAAAAAAATATGGCGGAAAATTTAAGTAGGCGGAGCTTAGGGTCCTGAGAGGCGTTTTTGTAGAGCAGGTCCAAGTGGACTTGGGAAAAATAAAAGCTAGTCATTTGAACAAACTGGGTGAGGCGTCGCCGGTCAAACTTCCAGGTGGCGCTAGAGAGCAATTTTTGAAAGCCGAATTTCGAAGTCGGTGTCATCCGTCTATTTTCACCAAGCCTGACAAGCTTGCCAAATTTGGTGAGTTTTGGGATATGATACATACCCCCAATATGCCCCAATGTTCAAAAATAAAAAGAAGAGAAGAATTAAAGCTGCAAGCAGCGTCGAGCAGGTCTCGCTCACCCGCCGGTCGGGGAGCCGGCGCCGAGGACCCGGGGGCGCCGATCGACTCGGGCGACTTATACAGCGCGCGACAAGTTTGGGGCGGATTCGACAAAGTCAGTTCAGCCACTGGTGGCGCTTTAACTACATGAACATATTCATGCATCAGTCCATAAACAAAAACTCACGAAATCCGTGATTTAAAAGCCTCGTCCAGCTGTTTACTGGCGTTAGTTATGTTAGAGAGAGAGAGGAGAGAGAGAGAGAGAAGAGGAGAGAGAGAGAGTAGAGAGAGAGAGAGAGAGAGGAAAGAGAAAAAGAGAGAGAGGAGAGAGAGAGTTCTTATTCCATTCTAAATAACGGGCTAGTCAAACAAATTTGGGGCGGACTGAAGGAAGTCCAGTTGAGCCACTAGGTGGCGCTTTAACTACGTGAACATATTCATGCGTCGTGTGTCCCTACGTGAAGTAGAGATCACGTCATGTAAATTCAATGTAAAAAAGTGATGAAAAAAAGCTGCCTTGTCTTGGAATCGAACACGCATCTCCAGGTGTCCAGACCAACACTTATGATGGTGAGCTATGAGCCAGCTGGTTTACAGGCAGCCGTAGGAGCTCACATTATTTTGGGCAGAAAAATTTGGTTATTTTACTTCTCAATAGGTGATCAATAGGTGTTCCTGGAAGAAATGTGCTTGTTTCTTCATTTGAATGTGTTCAGGCCTTGACTGGCATCACACATGATTTTTTGGGGAAGTATTGGATGAGATTAAGCAATAGTTTTTAACATAAAGAAATCACAGAAAGTAAAAAATTATTGGCAGTAAAAAAACGTAAATTTCCTACCGACGAAAAGTCCGTTTTTTTTCACAGTGTTCATTATTCAAGTCTTGAGATTCTATAAAACTGATTTTTAGCCGATTCTGTTGGCGTTTTGTGGGAGAAATAATCGATGGGGAAAAAGTGGAAAAGGGCCAAATCAAGCAAAAACGCCAAAAACATAAAACGGCCAACTTTGGTGAATTATTGTAGCGCCCCCTACGGTTCAAATCGCACGAAATTTGCTGTGAATGTTTCAGGCTCCCTTCTGCACATATCCTGACAGTCTGTTTTTTTTTTCCCCAATAGTTTTGAAGTTATGAGCATTACAAAACAGGACTCGCCCCTAAAATGTTCGTTCGGCCATAGATCCTTAGCACAATAATATATTTGGAAAAAGATGATAGATCTTAGATGATATAGCTTCCATGATCATTATCTCCAATAGGTTTGGTTTGAATTGGACCCCGTATGTCGGAGCAAACGCCACTGATGTGTTTTTCACACAAAAAAATATGGCGGAAAATTTAAGTAGGCGGAGCTTAGGGTCCTGAGAGGCTTTTTTGTAGAGCAGGTCCAAGTGGACTTGGGAAAAAAAAGCTAGTCATTTGAACAAACTGGGCGAGGGGCGTCGCCGGTCAAATTCAGGTGGCGCTAGAGAGCAACTTTTGAAAGCCGAATTTCGAAGTCGGTGTCATCCGTCTATTTTCACCAAGCCTGACAAGCTTGCCAAATTTGGTGAGTTTTGGGATATGATACATACCCCCAATATGCTCCCAATGTTCTAAAATAAAATCAGAAAGAAGAATTAAAGCTGCAAGCAGCGTCGAGGTCCTCGCTCACCCACGCCCGGTCGGGGGCGGCGCCGAGGACCAGGCGCGCGGTCGGACTCGACTCGGGCGCGACTTATAGTAGCGACAAGTTTGGGGCAGATTCGACAAAGTCCAGTTGAGCCACTAGGTGGCACTTTAACTACGTGAACATATTCATGCGTCGTGTGTCCCTACGTGAAGTAGAGATCACGTCATGTAAATTCAATGTAAAAAAAAAAAGCTGCCTTGTCTTGGAATCGAACACGCATCTCCAGGTGTCCAGACCAACACTTATGATGGTGAGCTATGAGTCAGCTGGTTTACAGGCAGCCGTAGGAGCTCACATTATTTTGGGCAGAAAATTTGGTTATTTTACTTCTCAATAGGTGATCAATAGGTGTTCCTGGAAGAAATGTGCTTGTTTCTTCGTGTGAATGTGTTCAGGCCTTGACTGGCATCACACATGATTTTTCTGGGAAGTATTGGATGAGTTTAAGCAATAGTTTTTAGCATAAAGAAATCACAGAAAGTAAAAAATTATTGGCAGTAAAAAAACATTTCCTACCGACGAAAAGTCCGTTTTTTTTCACAGTGTTCATTATGCAAGTCTTGAGATTCTATAAAACTGATTTTTAGCCGATTCTGTTGGCGTGTTGTGGGAGAAATAATCGAAGGGGAAACAGTGGAAAAGGGCCAAATCAAAAACGCCAAAAACGCCAAAACAGCCAACTTTGGTGAATTATTGTAGCGTCCCCTACGGTTCAAATTGCACGAAATTTGCTGTGAATGTTTCAGGCTCCCTTCTGCACATATCCTGACAGTCTGTTATTTTTTTTCTCCAAATAGTGTTGAAGTTATGAGCATTACAAAACAGGACACGCCCCTAAAATGTTCGTTGGGCCATACATCCTTATCACAATGATATATTTGAAACCAGATGATAGATCTTAGATGATGTAGCTTCCATGATCATTATCTCCAATAGGTTTGGTTTGAATTGGACCCCGTATGTCGGAGCAAACGCCACTGATGTGTTTTCACCAAAAAATATGGCGGAAAATTTAAGTAGGCGCAGCTTAGGGTACTGAGAGGCTTTCTCGTAGACCAGGTCCAAGTGGACTTGGGAAAAAAGCTAGTCATTTGAACATACTGGGTGAGGCGTCGCCGGTCAAATTTACAGGTGGCGCTAGAGAGCAATTTTGAAAGCCGAATTTCGACGTCGTTGTCATGCTATTTTCACCAAGCCTGACAAGCTTGCCAAATTTGGTGAGTTTTGGGATATGATACATACCCCAATATGCCCCAATGTTCAAAAATAAGCGGAATAAGAAAATTAAAGCTGCAAGCAGCGTCGAGCAGTCCTCGCTCACCGCCCGGTCGGGGAGCCGGCGATCTTGACCCGCTCGGCGCGCCGGTCGGACTCGACTCGGGCGCGACTTATAACGCCGACAAGTTTGGGGGATTCGACAAAGTCCAGTTTCGCCACTAGGTGGCGCTTTAACTACGTGAACATATTCATGCATCATGTGTCCCTACGTGAAGTAGAGATCACGTCATGTAAATTCAATGTAAAAAAAAAAGTGATGAAAAAAAGGTGCCTTGCCTTCGAACACGCATCTCCAGGTGTCCAGACCAACACTTATCATGGTGAGCTATAAGCCAGTTGGTTTACAGGCAGCCGTGAGTTCACATTATTTTGGGCAGAAAAATTTGGTTATTTTACTCAATAGGTGATCAATAGGTGTTCCTGGAAGAAATGTGCTTGTTTCTTCGTGTGAATGTGTTCAGGCCTTGACTGGCATCTCACATGATTTTTGCGTTAGTATTGGATGAGTTTAAGCAATAGTTTTAACATAAAAGAAATCACAGAAAGTAAAATTATTGGCAGTAAAAAAACGTAAATTTTCTACCGACGAAAAGTCCGTTTTTTTTCACAGTGTTCATTATTCAAGTCTTGAGATTCTATAAAACTGATTTTAGCCGATTCTGTTGGCGTTTTGTGGGAGAAATAATCGATGGGAAAAAGTGGAAAAGGGCCAATTCAAGCAAAAACGCCAAAAAAACGCCAACTTTGGTGAATTATTGTAGCGCCCCTACGGTTCAAATTGCACGAAATTTGCTGTGAATGTTCCAGGCTCCCTTCTGCACATATCCTGACAGTCTGTTATTTTTTTTTCCCAATAGTGTTGAAGTTATGAGCATTACAAAACAGGACACGCCCCTAAAATGTTCGCTGGGCCATAGATCCTTACAATGATATATTTGAAAAAGGATGATAGATCTTAGATGATGTAGCTTCCATAATCATTATCTCCAATAGGTTTGGTTTGAATTGGACCCCGTATGTCGGAGCAAACGCCTCTGATGTGTTTTTCACCAAAAAAAATATGGTGGAAAATTTAAGTAGGCGGAGCTTAGGGTACTGAGAGGCTTTTTTGTAGAGCAGGTCCAAGTGGACTTGTGAAAAAAAAAGCTAGTCATTTGAACATACTGGGTGAGGGGCGTCGCCGGTCAAATTTACAGGTGGCGCTAGAGAGCAATTTTTTAAAGCCGAATTTCGACGTCGTTGTCATCTGGCTATTTTCACCAAGCCTGACAAGCTTGCCAAATTTGGTGAGTTTTGGGATATGATACATACCCCCAATATGCGCCCAATGTACAAAAATAAAAAAGTGGAATAATAAGAATAACAATTTCAATAGGTTCTCGGTCAGACTTTAGTCCTGTCGCCGGACCCTAATAATACCCCTAACAATTTCAATAGGTTCCTCTCGGTCAGACTTCGCCTGTCGCCGGACCTAATTAAAGCTGCAAGCAGCGTCGAGCAGGTCTCGCTCACCAGCGCGGTCCGAGGAGCGCGGTCGGACTCGACTCGGGCGCGACTTGTAACAGCGACAAGTTTAGGCGGCGGATTCGACAAAGTCCAGTTTCGCCACTAGGTGGCGCTTAACTACATGAACATATTCATGCATCATGTGTCCCTATAAACAAAACTCACGAAATCCGTGATTTAAAAGCCTCGTCCAGCTGTTTACTGGCGTTAGTTATGTTAGAGTAGAGAGAGGAGAGAGAGAGAGAGAGAAAAGAGAGAGAAAAAGAGAGAAAAGAGAGAGGAGTTCTTATTCCATTCTAAATGGGATAGTCTAGGATTTGTGGGCCAAAAAAAAAAATCATAATGCCTCTCTGGAATTGTACAGAGGGCCGGGCCAAATGTGGTGGCCGGCCTTAGTTTGAGTACCACTGCTCATGGCTGTCTATCAATATAGCTCATTTGAAAATGACGTAGAGACACACGGGATCTGTATCAGACCAGCTAGGAGGGCAGTAGAGAGAGAGAGAAAAAGAGAGAGAAGAGAGAGGAGACAGAGAGAGAAAAAGAGAGAGAGTAGAGAGAGAGAAAAAGAGAGAGAGAGAGAGTTCTTATTCCATTCTAAATAACGGGCTAGTCAAACAAATTTGGGGCGGACTGAAGGAAGTCCAGTTGAGCCACTAGGTGGCGGTTTAACTACGTGAACATATTCATGCGTTGTGAAGTAGAGATCACGTCATGTAAATTCAATGTAAAAAAAAAGTGATGAAAAAAAGCTTCCTTGTCTTGGTATCGAACACGCATCTCCAGGTGTCCAGACCAACACTTATCATGGTGAGCTATGAGCCAGCTGGTTTACAGGCAGCCGTAGGAGCTCACATTATTTTGGGCAGAAAAATTGGTTATTTTACTTCTCAATAGGTGATCAATAGGTGTTCCTCCAAGAAATGTGCTTGTTTCTTCGTGGGAATGTGTTCAGGCCTTGACTGGCATCACACATGATTTTTTGGGGAAGTATCGGATGAGTTTAAGCAATAGTTTTTAACATAAAGAAATCACAGAAAGTACAAAATTATTGGCAGTAAAAAAACGTAAATTTTCTACCGACGAAAAGTCCGTTTTTTTCACAGTGTTCATTATTCAAGTCTTGAGATTCTATAAAACTGATTTTTAGCCGATTCTGTTGGCGTTTTGTGGGAGAAATAATCGATGGGGAAAAAGTGGAAAAGGGCCAAATCAAGCGAAAAACGCCAAAAAACGGCCAACATTGGTGAATTATTGTCGCGCCTACTACGGTTCAAATTGCACGAAATTTGCTGTGAATGTTTCAGGCTTCCTTCTGCACATATCCTGACAGTCTGTTATTTTTTTCTCCCAATAGTGTTGAAGTTATGATCATTACAAAACAGGACACGCCCCTAAAATGTTCGTTCGGCCATAGATGCTTACCACAATAATATATTTGAAAAAAGATGATAGATCTTAGATGATATAGCTTCCATGATCATTATCTCCAATAGGTTTGGTTTGAATTGGACCCCGTATGTCGGAGCAAACGCCACTGATGTGTTTTTCACCAAAAAAATATGGCGGAAAATTTAAGTAGGCGGAGCTTAGGGTCCTGAGAGGCTTTTTTGTAGAGCAGGTCCAAGTGGACTTGTGAAAAAATAAGCTAGTCATTTGAACATACTGGGTGAGGGGCGTCGCCGGTCAAACTTCCAGGTGGCGCTAGAGAGCAATTTTTTAAAGCCGAATTTCGAGGTCGGTGTCATCCGGCTATTTTCACCAAGCCTGACAAGCTTGCAAATTTGGTGAGTTTTGGGATACATACCCCAATATGCCCCAATGTTCAAAAATAAAAATCCAGAAGAAGAATTAAAGCTGCAAGCAGCGTCGAGCAGTCCTCGCTCACCCACGCCCGGTCGGGGCAGCGCCCGCCGGCCGGCCGAGGCGCCCGGTCGGACTCGACTCGGCCGCGACTTATAAGCGCGACAAGTTTGGGGCAGATTCGACAAAGTCCAGTTCCGCCACTAGGTGGCGCTTTAACTACGTGAACATTTTCATGCATCATGTGTTCGTGGAAACAAAATCTCACGAAATCGGCGATTTAAACGCCTCGACCAGCAGTTTACTGACGTTACTTATGAGAGAGAGAGGAGAGAGGAGAGAGGAGAGAGGAGAGAGAGAGAAGAGAGAGAGAGGAGAGAGAGAAAAAGAGAGAGAGGAGAGAGAAAAAGAGAGAGAGGAGAGAGAAAAAGAGAGAGTTCTTATTCCATTCTAAATAACGGGCTAGTCAAACAAATTTGGGGCGGACTGAAGGAAGTCCAGTTGAGCCACTAGGTGGCGCTTTAACTACGTGAACATATTCATGCGTCGTGTGTCCCTACGTGAAGTATAGATCACCTCATGTAAATTCAATGTAAAAAAAAAGTGATGAAAAAAAGCTGCCTTGTCTTGGAATCGAACACGCATCTCCAGGTGTCCAGACCAACACTTAACATGGTGAGCTATGAGCCAGCTGGTTTAGAGGCAGCCGTAGGAGCTCACATTATTTTGGGCAGAAAAATTTGGTTATTTTACTTCTCAATAGGTGATCAATAGGTGTTCCTGGAAGAAATGTGCTTGTTTCTTCGTGAATGTGTTCAGGCCTTGACTGGCATCACACATGATTTTTTGCGTTAGTATTGGATGAGTTTAAGCAATAGTTTTTAACATAAAGAAATCACAGAAAGTAAAAAATTATTGGCAGTAAAAACGTAAATTTCTACCGACGAAAAGTCCGTTTTTTTCACAGTGTTCATTATTCAAGTCTTGAGATTCTATAAAACTGATTTTAGCCGATTCTGTTGGCGTTTTGTGGGAGAAATAATCGATGGGAAAAAGTGGAAAAGGGCCAAATCAAGCAAAAACGCCAAAAACAAAAACGCCAACTTTGGTGAATTATTGTAGCGCCCCCTACGGTTCAAATTGCACGAAATTTGCTGTGAATGTTTCAGGCTCCCTTCTGCACATATCCTGACAGTCTGTTATTTTTTTCTCCCAATAGTGTTGAAGTTATGAGCATTACAAAACAGGACACGCTCCTAAAATGTTCGTTCGGCCATAGATGCTTAGCACAATAATATATTTGAAAAAGATGATAGATCTTAGATGATATAGCTTCCATGATCATTATCTCCAATAGGTTTGGTTTGAATTGGACCCCGTATGTCGGAGCAAACGCCACTGATGTGTTTTCACCAAAAAAAATATGGCGGAAAATTTAAGTAGGCGGAGCTTAGGGTCCTGAGAGGCTTGTATGTAGAGCAGGGCCAAGTGGACTTGGGAAAAAAAGCTAGTCATTTGAACATACTGGGTGAGGCGTCGCCGGTCAAATTTCAGGTGGCGCTAGAGAGCAATTTTGAAAGCCGAATTTCGTCGGTCGGTGTCATCCGGCTATTTTCACCAAGCCTGACAAGCTTGCCAAATTTGGTGAGTTTTGGGATATGATACATACCCCAATATGCCCCAATGTTCAAAATAAAAATCAGAAGAAGAATTAAAGCTGCAAGCAGCGTCGAGCAGATCTCGCTCACCCGCGCGGTCGGGAGCGGCGGAGCCGGCCCGCCAGGCGCGCGGTCGGACTCGACTCGGGCGCGACTTATAGCGACAAGTTTGGGGCAGATTCGACAAAGTCAGTTTCGCCACTAGGTGGCGCTTTAACTCGTGAATATATTCTATAAAGCCTATAAAAAAAGCTCAGCAGTAGTTATGTTAGAGGAGAGGGAGAGAGGGAGAGAGAGAGAGGAGAGGGAGAGAAGAGAGAGAGAGGAGAAAGAGAAAAAAAGAAGAGAGGTTCCTTATTTTCTTCTAAATAACGGGTCTAGGGAGGGATTTGCGTGGCCAGAAAAATCATAATGCCTCTCTGCCTCTCTGGTATTGTTCAGAGGGCCAAATGTGGAGTGGCCTTAGTAGTTTGAGACCCACTGTCAGCTGTCTTAATATATAGCTCATTTGAAAATAGCGAAAGGTAACATCGGATCCGTATATCACCAGCGAGGAGGGCAGCAGTTGAGCCACTAGGTGGCGCTTTAACTACGTGAACATATGCATGCGTCGTGTGTCCCTACGTGAAGTATAGATCACCTCATGTAAATTCAATGTAAAAAAAGTGATGAAAAAAAGCTGCCTTGTCTTGGAATCAAACACGCATCTCAGGTGTCAGACCAACACTTATCATGGTGAGCTATGAGCCAGCTGGTTTACAGGCAGCCGTAGGAGCTCACATTATTTTGCGCAGAAAAATCTGGCTAATTTACTTCTCAATAGGTGCTCAATAGGTGTTCCTGGTAGAAATGTGCTGGTTTCTTCGTGTGAATGTTCAGGCCTTGACTGGCATCACACATGATTTTGCGTTAGTATTGGATGAGTTTAAGCAATAGTTTTAACATAAAGAAATCACAGAAAGTAAAAAATTATTGGCAGTAAAAAAACGAAAATTTCTACCGACGAAAAGTCCGTTTTTTTTCACAGTGTTCATTATTCAAGTCTTGAGATTCTATAAAACTGATTTTTAGCCGATTCTGTTGGCGTTTTGTGGGAGAAATAATCGATGGGGAAAAAGTGGAAAAGGGCCAAATCAAGCAAAAAACGCAAAAAACGCCAAAAACGGCCAACTTTGGTGAATTATTGTAGCGCCCCCTACGGTTCAAATTGCACGAAATTTGCTGTGAATGTTTCAGGCTCCCTTCTGCACATATCCTGACAGTCTGTTATTTTTTCTCCCAATAGTGTTGAAGTTATGAGCATTTCAAAACAGGACACGCCCCTAAAATGTTCGTTGGGCCATAGATCCTTATCACAATGATATATTTGAAACCAGATGATAGATCTTAGATGATGTAGCTTCCATGATCATTATCTCCAATAGGTTTGGTTTGAATTGGACCCCGTATGTCGGAGCAAACGCCTCTGATGTGTTTTCACCAAAAAATATGGTGGAAAATTTAAGTAGGCGGAGCTTAGGGTACTGAGAGGCTTTTTGTAGAGCAGGTCCAAGTGGACTTGTGAAAAAAAGCTAGTCATTGAACATACTGGGTGAGGCGTCGCCGGTCAAATTTACAGGTGGCGCTAGAGAGCAATTTTGAAAGCCGAATTTCGAGGTCCATGTCATCTGGCTATTTTCACCAAGCCTGACAAGCTTGCCAAATTTGGTGAGTTTTGGGATATGATACATACCCCAATATGCGCCAATGTTCAAAAATAAAAATCAGAAGAATAATTCCCCTAACAATAACAATAGGGTCCTCTCGGACAGACTTCGGACAGACTTCGTCTGTCGCTCGGACCCTAATAAGAATAATAAGAATTCTAACAATTTCAATAGGTTCCTCTCGGTCAGACCGTCTGTCGCTCGGACCCTAATAATAATACCCCTAACAATTTCAATAGGTTCCTCTCGGTCAGACTTCGTCTGTCGCTCGGACCCTAATAATAAGAATCCTAACAATTTCAATAGGGTCCTCTCGGACAGACTTAGTCTGTCGCTCGGACCCTAATAAGCATCTGAACACAGCGTGGAATGACAGGAGTGTCGTGTGTTCGATGCAGCAGCTCGGCTAACGTCGGCTTCATCTCCTTCTGTCCAAGGTAAACTCCTCAGAAGTGATCACAACCACTCACTGTGAAGCAATTTGCCTTTATTGTGTGGAGTCGATCAAGTTATCTTCTGTCCTTCGTTTGAAGCAGACATTTGAGCTCCGGCATTGGTCCCATTATTGATCATTTCACGTTTGGATTGAAAGTCCAGTTTTGAGAAATGTTTGATTTTAACGGTGTTAATGATCGGAGGGCGTGTGTTATCAGCAAACGTTCGTGTTATCGTGTTAACCCATTATTAAACTTAGCATATAGCTACGATAGCTTAGCTACAGAATCTTCCATTGTCAGCCCCCTACATTGAGGCAGAGGTCGTGTTCGCCTCCCCTCTTAATGTGGCTTTATGTCAGCTCAGCAAATTGTGTAAACCAGCTTTCACGATATAAATAATCTCCATTGCCATCCAATTTAGCTGATGAGGTTCAGAGTCAGACCGGTTCAGAGGCTGGTGGTCTGGGCTACAGGCGCTCCAGACTGCGACCAAACGGTGCATTTTTGCCTAAATTAGACACAGTGCGAGTACATTTTTCATCAACTCGCGCATGCGCGACCAGTAAATTAGCAGATTTTGTTGTTGTTGTTATTCAATATTTTTGTTGCTGACAAACTTGTTCTACACTTCAGCCCACTATAGTTAGCGGTAATGCCTGAATGACTGGTTTGCTAACCGACATTAACTCCAGAAGAAGGAGAAAGGAGACGAAAACCGAGAGTCTGATTTTCCCAGCTGCTCCTGAACGCATCATCTCACTCTTCCGGTAAGCTCTGGTTGCCAGCTCAACAGCGAGCATGACTTCTTCTTCTCTCCCTCTTCCGCTCAGTGTGTCTCATGTATGTTATCCCCTGCCTCCCTTAATGATGTGATACAACAAGTGTGGTTATATTTGCTAGGGTTGGAGGCAGGTCTAAGTGGGTTAGATGCACGGGCTCCGTGCTATGCCGAGCTCGAACAGCTAGTTAGCCCGCCCTCTCCCGTGAGTCGGTCGGAGCTACAGTCAGCTAGCTGTGCCCGGCCGGTAACCGTGCAGCGGATGGTTGGGTAACTGTTCGCAGGAGTAGTAAGTCTACACAGAAGCCGCTGTGCCAACCACTCACGTTTCGGAACCAGTTTTCCCTGCTCAGCGACACACCGCTGAGGAACACACCTGGTTATCGAGCTCTATAGTCAGGAGCGTGAAAATAGCGAAGCCCGGACCAGAGTCGTGTGCCTGCGGGGCCAGGCGAGGCGGCGTGGAGTCTTGTTTGAAGCTGCTGGCTAAGGATAAGCGGAATACAGTCAGATTGTAATACCGGTGATAATGACGCCCGAGCCGTCGGTGGAAGTCACTAAAATTAATGTGGAATCGATGTGTGCTTATGCCAAGGCGTTAGCCGGACAATTTCTCTGGCCCTCCCAAATTTGCAGACAGGCCATTGTATGATATGGTCTTTCAACCGGCTGGCTGTCGAGGTGGTGCCCAGCAATAATGTGAGGCTCGTGAACAACTGGAAGACTTTCTGGGAAAACCTGATCTGATGAGGAGGGCATTCATCCCACGTTGGGGACGTCTCATTTCTGAATATGACCAGTTGATCACGGACAATCTATGACAACCAGGGTTCAGATCAGGAACCGGAGCAATTGTGGTTAACACCTCTTCTCTTCCATTCATAGATTACCACCCTTGACTTTAGAGTAGAGACTGTGTGTCTGTCCACGGCACTTACAATTAAATAAATCAAAAGAAGTAAGCAGAAGAATTAGGTACACAATAACCTTATACAAGTTAACACAATTATTTCAGCAGTGCATCAAAATAGGTCTATTAAATGTGGTCTCCTAATATTCGATCTCTGTCATCTAAGCTGTGTTACTGAATGATTTAATATCAGATAATCACATTGATTTATGTTGCCTAACTGAAACCTGGCTGAGCCATGAAGAATATGTCTGCCTGAATGAATCGACTCCTCTCAAGTCATATTAATACTCACATTCATCGAGGCACGGTCGAGGTGGAGTAACAACCATATTGAATCAACCTATTAATTAATCCTCAACCAAAAATTACACTACACCTCATTTGAAAGCATTGTTTTAATCTTTCACATCAACCTGAAACACTTTCTTAGCCAATTCGATTTGTGATTCTGTGCCACCAGGTCCATATTCAAGTTATATCTGAATTCTCAAATTTATATCAAGTTTGGTTCTTAAAACGATAAAGTTATTATTGTTGGAGATTTTTAATATCCATGTGGATGTTGATAATGATTGCCTTAATTAGCTGCATTCCATCTCCTTGTTGGACTCGATTGGCTTCTGTCAGAGAGTACAGAAACCCACTCAGCTTTGGCCACCGCGATCTTGTTCACTTATGGTTGTTGGGCATTTGAGCGTCTTCCACAGAATCCTCTTCTGTCAGACCACAACCTCATGCTTTTGAATTTATACTACCGGGTGTACTCCGTTGGTCAAGTTTCTACACTAGATGTCTAACTGATAGTGCTGGCGCTAAATTTAAAGCGATTCCTTCTGTATTTGATGATACCAAATATCTCAATATAACAGAGGACTCCTGGTCTAACTTTAGTCCGTCCCAGATTGATCATCTTGTTGACAGTGCCATAGGCTCTCTGAGAATGACACTGGACTCGATGAGCCCCTCTGAAGAAGAAGACAGTGAGGAAGAGGAGGTTTGCTCCTGGTATAACCCTCAGACCATAAACTGAGCAAGCGATCACAGCAGGCATATGGTTCAACTAATCTCGAAGAATCCGGCTTGGTTTGGCGAGATGGTCTTAAAACATATAAGAGAAGGCCTCCGTAATGCCAGAGCAGCCTATTACTCATCAATAATAGAAAAAAATAAAAACCCCAGGTTTCTCTTCAGCACTGTAGCCAGGCTGACAGAGTCACAGCTCTGGAGCCGAGGCATTCCTATAAACCTCAGTGGTAATGACTTTATGAACTTCTTTAATGAAAAGATTTTAACTATAGGGGAAAATTATATTCTCTTGCCCATAACCAATAATCTGTCCTCAAAGTGGAATATGGCCTTAGAACCCATATGCCTGGTGTATATAACAATATATTGAGAGGATGGAGGATTTTCTCCTATCAACCGTGACCAATTATTTCACCAGCGGTTTCTAATTCTAAAATCTTCGTCTACCTGTCTCTTGGACCCCATCCAGCCCCATCGGGCTGCTTAAGACGTTTTTAGCACAATTAGTGACCTTTATTAGATATTAATGAATATGTCTCTGCTAACATCTCTGCTACACGTACACATGCACTCCTTCAAGGTGGCTGCCACACTCTTTAAACCTGATAAGCTCCTCTCTGAAGAAGCCCCACTCTGGATCCAGGTATTGGCTAACACAGACCGATCTCTAACCTCCTTCCTCTCCAAGATCCTTGAAGTCCTTGAAGTGGGAAATCAGTTGTCGACTTTCTACATCATAATAGTTTATTTGAGAAATTTCAATCAAGTTTAAAAATACCACAGCACGAGGGCGGCATAAGGCGGCGGCACTGGTTGGTGCAGAAATTACAAAATGACCTCTTAATGGCAGATAAAGGACTCCTCTCTCTGTCCTGGTCCTGGTCTTTAGACCTTAATGTAGTGCTGCATTAGAGCACCACAGCAATGCGAGCACCATTGACCGTGACATCCTGTTACAGGAACTGGAGCACCCGTTATGTGACATGACATCCTGTTACAGAGACTGGAGCAGTCGATTAGCATTTAACCGCGGCACTTATCGAATTTGGTTTAAATCCTATTTATGGATCGATGGCGTCTCAGTTTGTGTTTGTAATGTTTGTAGTATTTGTGGCGATGGCGCCTCGATAACCACGTTAATCACGGAGTTCCTGGAGGTTCAAGGTTCTGCTTGGACACGGACAATTTTTTACCTTATACATGCTTCCTTTGGGCAATATTATCAGAAACACATTACTCCATAGCTTTCATTGTATGCAGATGACCTCAACTCTTCTGTTAATTTATCATGATAAAACCAGAGAAACAGCAACCAACTCTATAAAATTCAAGCATGTCTTAAAGACATATACAAAAACATGGATGACCTTAGCTTCTTGCAACTAGCGATGTTAAACTCAGACAAAACGAAGTAATTTTAATAAGCAGCCTGAGCACCTCAGAGATCAATTATCTGGTGATGTGGATTCTGTAGGCGGCATTGCCCTGGCATGCAAGCGGCATTGCCCTGGCACTGACATTTGCCTGACATCACTTACACATCCTTACCACTGTAAAGAATCTTGGCGTTATCTTTGAAGTCGGGATCGGGACTTGTCCTTTAACTCCATTAAAGCAAATCTCAGAGACTGCATTCCGTTCTTTCATCATCTACGTAATATTTCAAAAATCAGCACATCTTGTCTCAAAAAGATGCAGAAAAATTAGTTCATTGGTTCCTTCTTTGGAGACTGGATTACTGCAACTGCAACTCATTAGCAGGCTGCTCTAATCTGGCCAAATCTCTTAGGTCCTCTCAGTTGATTGAAGAATGCAGCTTGCAGCACAAATGTTCTCACTAAAACTAAGAAAAGAAGAGATCACATCACTCCTGCACTAGCTGCTCTGCACTGGCTCCCAGTAAAATCAAGAATCACTTTTAAAATTCTTCTCTTAACCTACAAAGCCTTGATTGGTGATGCTCCATCATATCTTAAGGGGCTTGTCGTACCATATTGCCATATTCTGCCCACTAGAAACTCACGGCTCGCTCACTAAATGCGGGACTACTTATGAGACTGCCCGGTTCCTGTGGTTACAGAGTCTTAAAAAGTAGAATGAGCCAGAGCCTTTGGTTATCAAGCTCCTCTTTTATGAAACCAGCTTCCAATTTCAGTCCGGGAGGCAGACACAGTCACCTCGTTTAAGTAGACTTAGACCTTCTCTTTGACCAGAGCTTATAGTTAGGGCTGAATCAGGTTTGCCCTGGTCCAGCCCTTGATATGCTGCTATGGAGAGGCTTATAACACTTAGCTGGGACGTTTTAGGATGCACTGGTACCTATCTCCTCTTTTCTCTCCTCAAGGATGAATTTTCATCTCTCAATCACCACGTTACTAACTCTGCTTTCTCCCGGAGTCCTTTTGACTTTCGTCTCATGGGGTCATCGGACCCTATGAGGATAATCTATCTATCTGCCTGATGGATCGTCTGGGTACGTCAAATTCCTGCTCATGACTCGCCACTGTCCTGTTGAGACTCCGCCCTCCCCTCCCGCCATCTGCCTGATGGATCGTGGAGGTCTCCATCGTGGAATATGCCTACTATGAACTATTCATACACTCTGTCATATTCATTGAATGTATTTTAACTCTAAATCTGTCCTTCTGTACATTACATCTATTGCATCTGTCCATCCTAGAGAGGATCCTCCTCTGGTGGTCTCCTGCAGGTTTCTTCCCTTGTTTCCCCCCTGAAGGGTTATTTGGGAGTTTTCCTGGTCCGATGTGAGGTTTTTGGGGCAGGGATGTCTATGTACAGATTGTAAAGCACTCCGAGACAAATTTGTAATTTGTGAAATTGGGCTATACAAATAAACTGAATTGAATTGAATTGAATTGGTCTGTGTGTGAGAGCGAGGACTGCGATCAAGCCAGCCACCACTTCGAAAAACAGTCAAAAGCCTCGCGAGCACTACGCCGCGGTTTTCAGTACTGCGATATGTACGGGACTGTCTCAGAGTGCATTCTTCAGGTGGGTTCTTTATTTTCTGTAATGCCAATTAAAAACAAAAATAATCATGCATTCTGATTCATTACAAATCAACTGAAAATATTGCAACCTTTTGTTCTGATTTGTTGCTGATTATGAGAAACACGGCAAGAAAACTCAAATATCCTGTCTAAATATTAGAATATCTGAAAAAGTATGCTAGTAGATGAAACCGTCATGAATTGTCCTGTAATTAACTCCAGAAACACCTGCAAGGGTTTCCTGAGCCTTGACAAACCTCAGCTGTTATAAATCTTTTTTACTTGGTCTCGAAATATTAAAGTACATGATGGGATTTTAGAGTTTTCTTAGCTGTAAGCCATAATCAGCAATATTAAAAATGAAGGCACGCTCTTCGTTGATTGTTCTACGAAATAAAATTCTAATGAACTGGTTTCAATACCGATGCGGTGTTGAAAACTGTTTTCAAAATATAAAGAAAGCGAACTTCGATTGACGTGATGATGGTAAATACGAATATGATGAGTCAAGCAATTGAAGAGATGAAATCACCGATGGTATTGTTAATGATGAATACAATACATAAAGAATTAATTATTCCAATATTGGATGTTCTGATTTAAAATTTCAAAATAAAGATATAGATATGAGGAATATTGCACAGCCGAATAAAGTTTCAGATTGCTTAAAATTAAATTAAACTTGTGTAATATTAATAATGTTATTTCATTAACTTTAAATTGAATTCATTCAAATTACACAGTAATATCGTAAAAATATTCATGGGCCCTAACGAGGTCACCAACAAGACTCCATTGTACCTTTTCAAAGTTACACAGATTTGCTTAAAGAAAAATCCAAATATTGCCATAATAATCATAATATTTATTTCTAGCTAACTTTAAACTGGTCATTCAAAAATTCACAGTAATATCTGTAGAAAATATTGATGAGGTCCCACAGCTGGGTCACCTGTAACAAGACTGCCCAGTGTGCCTTTTTTCAAGAAAGTTACAATTTGCTTTAAATAAAATCAAAATATTGCCATAATATTCATATTTATTTCTCGTAAATTTAAGAATTTGAATTTATTCAAATCCACAGTGTCTCATAAAAACAATGTTATGGACCTAATGAGGTCTACCACAGAAACAAGACTGTTATTTTTCAAGAAAGTTACAGATTTGCTTAAAATAAAATCCAAATATTGCCATAATATTCATATTTATTTTTATACTTTTGCTTTTTTAAGGCTGCATTACCGTGCACAGGACTGTCTCAGAAAATTTCATGGGGCCTGTAGAGGTCACCATTAACAAGGCTGCAGTCAAATCTTTTTCAAGAAAGTTTCAGATTTGCTTAAAATTAAATTAAAATATTGCCATGTCATTAATAATATTGTTTTTCGCTAACTTTAAACTTCAATTTATTCTAAATCACAGTAATATCTCATGAAAATAATCTGGACCTAGCTGGTCACCATAACAAGACTTAGGTGTGCTTTTTCACGAAGTTACAGATTTGCTTAAATAAAAATCTAAATATTGCCATAATATTAATAATATTTAAGCTAAATTTAAAGGGTAATTTATTCAAAATACTACACAGTAATATCTCATGAAAATATTCATGGACTAACAGAGGTCACCACTAATAAGACTTCCATTATTGCCTTTCTTCAAAAGAAAGTTACAGACACTTAAATAAAATCAAATATTGCCATGTATTAATAATATGTATTGTAACTTTTAAATTGAATTTCTTCAAAATCTACATAATGTATCTCATGAAAATATTCATGGGCCTAACAGAGAGTCCTACATTAACAAGGTTAGTATAATCTTTCAATAAAGTTTGGTGTAAAATAAAAATTCAATAAACATATATGTTAATATATTTATTTCTCTTCTTTTAAAAATTAATTTATTCAAAATAACACACAGTAATATCATGAAAATATTCATGGGCCTAGCAGAGGTCACCAATAACAAAGACACATTATTGTCTTTTTCAGAACGTTACAATTTGCTTAAAATAAAATCCAATGTGCCATAATATTAATAATATTTATTTTTGCTAACTTTAAATGAATTTATTCAAAATCTACACAGTAATATCCTAAAGAAAATATTCATGGACTAGCAGAGTCTGCATTAACAAAGACCAAGTGTGTTTTATCAAGAAACTTACAGATTTTCAAAATATCAAATATATTACTATTTTCTTTGTGAAGTGCTGTTTAGAAATCGCGTCCAAATGTCTTGATTGTCTCTCTGGATGACTTACGTGAAATTCTCTACACTTGAATCAAGAAGTGAAAGTATTTTGTAACTCCACGCACCATTGTTCCTAATCTGAAATTAGACATCATTTGGCATGAATGAATATTGTGATAGAAGTTCTTTATTTCACCAAATGCAATTAAAAAAAACAAAAATGTCATGCATTCTGGATTCATTACAAATCAGCTGAAATATTGCAAACCTTTAATCTGATTTTAACTTGCTGATTATGAAACAATATTGCCTTCAAGTATCCTATCTCTAAATATTATATATCATGAAAAGTATGTACTGGTGGTGTTAAACACTAGTGAGGGTGTGTCTAATTAACTCGGAAACACCTGCAAGGGTTTCCTGAGCCTTGACAGGCATAAACTGTTGTAAATCTTTTTTTCTTGGTCTGAAATGTGGAATTTTTAGCAGTGGGATTTTGGGGAGTTTTGCTAATAGGCGCAAGCCATAATCAGCAATAAAAAGAATGAGAGGAGCACGCAATCTCGAGATGATGAGGTCTATGTTTGTTTTGTTACATTACGAAAATGAACTTATCACAATATTCAATTTTGAGACAGTCTAATATACTAGTATTCTGATCTTGTCTGTTCTTGAAAACTGTTTTTTCAAAATAAGGCAGAACTTCGGTGAGCGGTGAATGATGAAACCGTCTTTAAATACAGGTATAGTGATAGATTAAACTAATTGAAGGATGAAAAATCAGATGGTATTAATAGTGAATACAAATACATAAAGAAGGTAATTATTCAATATTGGATGTATTGATTTTAAATTTCAAAATAAAAGATATGATATGAGATATTACTGTATGAATTTCGAATAAAGTTCGAATTTGCTTAAATTAAATTTAAATGTTATAATATTAATATTTATTTCTACTTCTTTAAATTACTTTCATTCAAAATCTACACGGTAATATCTCAATAATATTCATAGACATTTATGAAGGTCATAATAGGAACTCAGCCTTTTGCCTTTTTCCAAGAAAGTTACGGATTTGCTTTAAATAAAATCAAATATTGCCATAATATCCATAATATTTTATTTCGCTAACTTTGACAGATTCATTCAAAATTCACACAGTATATCTCATGAAATATTCAGGAGTCACAATGGGGTCACCACTAACAAAGACTGCAGTGGCCTTTTTCAAGAGATTCTGAATTTGCTTCAAATAAATCAAAATATTATATATTATTCATGTTGTTCTATTCATATTTAAATTGAATTTATTCAATTAAATTGAGTAAAATCTCATGAAAATAATCATGGATGAAATAATCATGGACCTAAACAGGAACTACATTGTACCTTTTTTTCAACCTTTCAACAGTTTGCTTAGGAAATAAAAAATCCAAATATTGCCATAATATTCATATTTATTTTTCGCTAACTTTAAATTGAATTTCTTTAAAATCTACACAGTAATATCTCATGAAAATATTCATGGGCCTAGCAGAGTCACCATTAACAAGACTGCAATTATAATCTTTTCAAAGTTCAGATTTGCTTAAAATAAAATTGGTATTGCCATAATATTAATAATATTTATTTTAATTCAACTTTAAAACTAGTTGTTAAATCCACACAGTAATATCTCATGAAAATAATCCTGGACCTATTTTGAGTCACCACTAACAAGACTGCATTGTACTATTTTCACATTTTTCCACGCAAAGTTAAATAAAATCAAAAATTAAAATCCAAATATTGCCATAATATTAATAATCTTTGCAAAGTGATTTATTCCAAAATCTACAGTAATATCTACACAAAATATTCCTGAAACTAGCAGGGGTCACCACTAAGACTGCATTGTACCTCTTCAAGAGAAGTTACAGAAAAGTAAAATAAAATCAAATAAATATACATATTAATAATATTAATTCTTAATAACTTTTAAATTGAATTTCTTCAAAATCTACATCTTAATATCTCATGAAAATATTCATGGAGCTAGCAAGAGTCACATTAACAAAGGTTGCAGTATATCTTTTCGAAAGTTTCAGTTTTCAAAGTTTCAAAATTCAAATATTGCCATAATATTAATAATATTTATTTCCTTCTTTAAAGTGAATTTATTAAAATATACAGTAATATCTAAAACATTCATAGGCCTGTAGAGGTCACCAATAACAAAGCTACATTGTATCTTTTTCAAGAACATTATCTTTTTGCTTAAATAAAATCCAAATATTGTAATATTAATAATATTTATTTTTGCTAACTTTATATTGAATTATTCCAAAATCTACGGTAATATCTCATGAGAAAATATTCAATATGGGCCTAGCAGGTCACCACAATGAACCACATAGTGTAATTTTTTAATCAAGGGCTTTACAGTTTGGCTTCAAAGAAATATCAAATGTTGGAAGTATGAAATATATTACTCTTGTAAGTGCTTTCATTTAGAAATCAAACGTCAGAATGTCTTGATTATCTCTGGATCTGGATATGAGGGTACTCTACCATGAATCAGAAGTGAAAGTATTTTGTAACTCCGCACCATTGTGTTCTAAATCTATTCTGAAATTAGACATCCATTTGCGCATGAATGTGATTTTCTATATCTTTTATTTTTAAATTTTAAATCAGAACATCCAATATTGGAATAATTACCTTCTTTTATGAAGACAGTTTTCACACGCTCGTACCGTAATGCCTGGTATATAAGTGTACTGAAAAAAATCGTGCGGGCTGGCTTGACTGTGTTTTCCGAAGTGGCGGCTGGCTTGACCGCAGTGAGCGAGGGGGGGGTGCTGGGTGCTAGTGAGAGGTGAGAGTGTGCTCACCTGTGTGCGCGCATCACGGCTGAGCGATGCGCGCGCCATGGAGCGGAGCATCGCGTGCGCTCTGATCGCTCTTTTAATGAAGTATAGATATTTTTAAAAACTGCCCAGCAGTTTTTTTGCGCCCCCCTCTGAATGGCGCCCTAGGCGGCCGCCTATACCGCCTGTAGGAAAAACCGCCCCTGGTTATAGGCTAATGTGTGAAAAGAGGCGCATCACAACGGAGACCACGCGCCCGGCGAGGGCCGCAGAGTGAGAGGTCAGAGGTCAGAGGGGATCCTCACCACCGAGCGGCTAACCCCGTCCCCCGAGTTGAATCTCTGGGTCGACTCAGCCGACTCTCACATGTCTGCCCCTAGAGATGCTCACGCTAACCACATTTCATCGGGAGCTAAGAGGGTTTTGATAGTTAGCGGAAGGATTTAAGTGACAACATCCGGTTTTGCAAAGTTAGCGGAAAGAACCACGTGAAACAACATCCGTTTTTCAAAATAAGATGTCGACAAATCATACACGAACATATAAAAGTAAACAATGAACTGATTTTGTATCTTTATAGATCGTTTCTGAGATTTAGCTTAAATTATGCTAACATTAAAACATTTTTACTGGACCAAGGAAGAGTTTATAAAAATTAGTCAGTCTATTGTATGTTAAGAAAAGTCCTGTATATAGATTTCCCCAAGAGTTCCAGGAAATGAATAATGAAGATGTGTTCCATACATATCTGAAATCCCCTACAATAACAATCAAACAATTTTAATGTATCAATTAGGACATTTTTCAAAGTAAAAGTCCTAAATGTTTAAAGAAATCAGTCATTTCTTTAATGTTTTAGTTGCTTTATATATGTATTTCCTCATAGTCCTCATGGCAATAATGCTACACAATAAATAGAATGCTTCAATCAACACCGGATCGGTGATCGGTATTATCAGATCGGCAGATACTGATTTCAGTGATCGGTGATCGGCACAAAAAACCTGATCGGTGCATCTCTAGAAACCAACAAATGTTTTGATTGGCCACATCGAAGTGCAACATGCACATGCTCAAGGTATGTTTTCTCTTCAAATATGTTTAAACTCAATACAGTAACTTCTGAAGAGTTCTCTGTTGTGAATGTTTTGCAGTTCATGAAGGCAAACAGGCATAAGATTGTATATTGTCAAATTATTTATCAGTAACACAGTAAAAATGATGGGAAAACTTTGCAAGTCGATTTATAGTGTGCGCCCCTAAATTTTCTGCTTGCGCCCCTAACATTTTAAGTTAGGGGCCACTGTGCTCCTAGTAAAAAAAGTTAGTCTGGAGCCCTGGGCTACAGGAATCGATAAGGCATCGGAATCGTTAAAATCGTATCAATTCTCATCCCTACTCGGTAGTACTCGGTAGTACTCGGTAGTACTCGGTAGTACTCGGTAGTTCTTGGTATTAGACCTAACTAAGTACTTTACGATCTTTTCTTAAGACCTAACTAAGTACTTTACGATCTTTTCTTGAAACTTAAGTAATTACGCTACGATCTTTTCTTAAGACCTAACTAAGTACTTTACGATCTTTTCTTAAGACCTAACTAAGTACTCTACGATCTTTTCTTGAAACCTAAGTACTCTACGATCTTTTCTTGAAACCTAAGTACTTTACAGACTAATCCAGTCCCGCCTCCTCCCTCATGGACTCAGACTAGCCCTAACCCACTTGTTGGGGTCTCTGTAACATCCTCTTCGCTCCTCTTCGCTCCTCTTCACTTCTCTTCCTCTCGTTTCCTTACATCTTCTCCTTGGTCTTGCTCTGGGAAAGTAGACCTCTGCAGGTCTCTGGTCTCTGTGACCCGGTTCTTGTGTCCTGGTTTCAGGGCCTCCAGGACTCGGTCCAGCAGGCAGTCCAGCAGCCGGACAAAGTGGGCTGGATCAGGAAGTTCTGCGGTCGAGGGATCTTCAGGGACCTGTGGAGGAACCGCTTCGTGGTCCTGAGAGGAGACCACCTGTACCTATCTGACAAGGAGGTGAGACCACCACAGTATATACATATATATATGTACATATTAGTGCTGTGAAAAATAACGCGTTAATTCAATTACAGGTTTAACTAGTTGTTTTTTTTAACGCATTTAACGCATGCGCAGAATGAGCTTCCAATCCGTCTGTTGTTGGTCGTCGGGACGAAAAAAAAGTCACTTGCAAAATGAGCTTCCAATACACCACTTCAATCTGAACTCTGTCCGCTCTCATGCAGACGGTCTGTTCATCGGTAATGATCCTTCCGCAGGTTCACCTCCGGAAACCTTGTTACGACTTTTACTTCCTGTAGATCAGGGTCTCAACACGTCGATCGCGACCTGCCAGTCGATCGCGGCGTAGTGTCGGTAGATCGCATGACATTAAAGAGATTGGCCCGCCCTGACATGTTCTCTAGAGCACGTCTTTGTTCTTTTATTAAACTAAACGTCTGTTGTTGATCGTATCTCCACAGCAGCATGTCATCTCTGTCTCTTCGCTGCGTTAACATATCGATCTCCGTCCGCGCCACAGAGCTCCGTGCGGGCGCATCGGGACCGAGCAAAAAAAAGTCACTTGTCAATCTGTCCCCGTGTCCGGGCCGGTGAGGTTTCAGCTTTGCAGCGGTGTCCCCGCCGTCCCTTTCATCACGGCCCAGTTCATGAAGGAAACCCACACAGTCAGTTTGCCTCAGCAGCTGCTAGAGGAAGACTAGAGGCCTTTAGATTGTATCATGGTGGAGTTAATGGTTGACAAACAAGAGAAACATGCTCTGTTTAACCTCCTGTTGCCTTTACATTTACTAACATATTTTACCCTCGGGGTCAATTTGACCCCAGCAATTAAAACCTCCAGAAAATTATTAGAATTAATATTGCTTCCCAAGTTTAAGTGTGAGGTACTTTATGTTTGTTTGTTGACTACCTAAATAGCCCTTTAAATAAATAAAAAAGTTGATATTTCTTATATGTTTGACACAGTGAAAAACAGCCTGGGGTCAAATTGACCCAAAGAACACCGACATTAAACATTGAATGGGGTCAAATTGACCCGAAAGGTCACAGGAGGGTTAAACATTCTGTTTAGGATGAAGATGTATTTATGTTCCATATGGAAGAAAACTGCTAAATAACTGCTGAGTTGCAGCACCATTGTATAGAAGAATGTATAAATGTATATATCCGTCTTTTGTCATAAATCTCTATGTTCTCACAAAATATACCGAGAATATCGGTAATATGTGATTAATCATGATTAATCCACAAAAACCTGTGATTAATCCGATTAAAAATTTTAATCGTTTCACAGCCCTAGTATATATATATATATCTATGTATCTATACATACAGGACTGTCTCAGAAAATTAGAATATTGTGATGAAGTTCTTTATTTTCTGTAATGCAATTAAAAAAACAAAAATGTCATGCATTCTGGATTCATTACAAATCAACTGAAATATTGCAAGCCTTTTATTCTGATTTATTGCTGATTATGGCTTACAGCTTAAGAAAACTCAAATATCCTATCTCTAAATATTAGAATATCATGAAAAAGTATACTAGTAGGGTATTAAACAAATCACTTGAATTGTCTAATTAACTCGAAACACCTGCAAGGGTTTCCTGAGCCTTGACAAACACTCAGCTGTTATAAATCTGTTTTTTTACTTGGTCTGAGGAAATATTAAAATTTTATGAGATAGGATTTTAGAGTTTTCTTAAGCTGTAAGCTATAATCAGCAATATTAAAAGAATAAAAGGCTTGCAATATTTCAGTTGATTTGTAATGAATCCAGAATGCATGACATTTTTGTTTTTTTAATTGCATTACAGAAAATAAAGAACTTTATCACAATATTCTAATTTTCTGAGACAGTCCTGTATATATGTATACATACACACAGCATTTGACCTTTTTGATGTGGTCTGCAGGGATTTAAAGATGCAGTGACGGACGGTTTCACAGCTGCTTATTGGAATTCAGTGTGTGTGCGCGCACAGATGTTCAGATTTAAAGGGACAGTACATGTTTACAGTCAGTTTTCAGTAATTTTATTAACTTAAAGTTAAATGTCCTGAGAATGAGACATGAAGCTAAACGTCTGCTGCTCGTCGTATTGATCCATCGATCGGTCGATCAATAATCTGCAAAGTAATAGTTATTGATCCAATGAAGAACCATTCTGAAACACAGGAGACGTTTCATGAGAACCCGGCTGGTAGTCAAGTGTCACTGCACCTGTGTGTGTCTCGGGTCCGAGTGTTCTCTGCGGTGATGTCGTGGGTTCGATTCCCTCAGGCAGTTCCTGTGTTGCAGGTGAAGGATGAGCGGCGGGCCCAGGAGGTCCTTCACCTGGCGGACTGCGAGCGCTCAGAGGAGCTCCGGAGGGCCAAGAGCCGGAGCAAGAAGAACCACAGCCGCTTCACCCTGCTGCGGGGCCCCGTGAGTCTCCACCTTCACCTCCACCTTCATCTCCACCTTCACCTTCATCTTCACCTTCACCTTCACCTTCACCTTCATCTCCACCTTCATCTTCATCTCCACCTTCACCTCCACCTTCACCTTCACCTTCATCTCCACCTTCACCTCCACCTTCATCTCCACCTTCACCTTCACCTCCACCTTCATCTCCACCTTCATCTCCACCTTCATCTTCACCTTCATCTTCACCTTCATCTTCATCTCCACCTTCACCTCCACCTTCACCTTCACCTTCATCTCCACCTTCATCTCCACCTTCACCTCCACCTTCACCTTCATCTCCACCTTCACCTCCACCTTCACCTTCATCTCCACCTTCATCTTCACCTTCATCTCCACCTTCACCTCCATCTTCATCTTCACCTCCACCTTCACCTTCACCTTCATCTTCACCTTCATCTCCATCTCCATGACGGAGTTGTCTTCCTGCAGGTTCCTAATCTTGTGTTTCTGGCGGTGAGTCCGGAGGAAAAGGAATCGTGGGTCAACGCCCTCAACGCGGCGATCGTAAAAGCCAAGAACCGAGTTTTAGACGAGGTAGAGGAGGCTTGTTGGTGGTCACACTGGTGATGAAGGTTGAATCCCTCGAGGCTCTGACCCATCTTGCCCGTCCAGGTGACCATCGAGGAGGACGGAGCGCTGCTCCATCCCACCAGACACCGGGCCAGGGTTCCTTATGGCCGCCGACTGCCGAGCAGAGGACACCTCCTGGCCGTGGTACTGGGCCTCCTCCTCCTCCTCCTCCTCCATCGACCCGGTCAGACGTTTTACTGTCGGCCTCGTCGTCACACGGCCTGGTGTCGCCCCCAGGCCTCCAGCTCCTCTCACGGCACGCTGATCCTCGACCTCGTGGCGGAGGCGGACGGCTTCCTCCCGGACTACGATGGCGACTCCCAGGAGTCATGGGAGAACTTCCACCACGTCATGCAGCGGGGAGGTTCCTGTGGAAGGCCGGCCGTCGTGGGATCCCGGGGGGTCGGAGTCCGTCGGCGAGCCGGCACCGACGTGTCCAAGCTGCGGGTCGGCCCCAAGGAGCCTAAGACCAGCAGCCTGCCCCGGGGGGGCGAGCTGTCCTGGGGACAGCAGTCCTACCTGGAGGCCTCCAAGGTCCACAAGACCCAACAAGCGCAGGTTGGGAAGCTCATTATCCCAAACCTCTGACCTCTAACCTCTGACCTTTGTCTAATCAAGTGTGCTCAATGCAAGAACATCGGAACATTGGTGGAGTAGAAGGGCCGTGTGATCGGCCCTTAGCCCCGCCTCCCTTCAACCACAGATGCAAACAGCAGACTTGTGTTACCTTCCAGGCCCTGAACGCACCGTCTCAAACGCCTCAGCCGGGGAGGAGGTTCAGCACACAGGGCCGAAGTCGCTGCTCCTCCAGGTGGGCGAAGCCACCAAACAGCTGCTGACCACAAGAGAACCAGTCCTTCATTCTGTTGTCTGGACCCTCCTTACCTTCCTGACCCTCCTTACCTTCCTGACCCTCCTTACCTTCCTGACCTTCCTGACCTTCCTTACCTTCCTGACCTTCCTGACCCTCCTTACCTTCCTGACCTTCCTGACCCTCCTTACCTTCCTGACCTTCCTGACCCTCCTTACCTTCCTGACCCTCCTTACCTTCCTGACCTTCCTGACCCTCCTTACCTTCCTTACCTTCCTGACCCTCCTTACCTTCCTGACCCTCCTTACCTTCCTGACCTTCCTGACCCTCCTTACCTTCCTGACCCTCCTTACCTTCCTTACCTTCCTGACCCTCCTTACCTTCCTGACCCTCCTTACCTTCCTGACCCTCCTGACCTTCCTGACCCTCCTTACCTTCCTGACCCTCCTTACCTTCCTGACCCTCCTTACCTTCCTTACCTTCCTGACCCTCCTTACCTTCCTGACCCTCCTTACCTTCCTTACCCTCCTGACCCTCCTTACCTTCCTTACCTTCCTGACCCTCCTTACCTTCCTGACCCTCCTTACCTTCCTGACCTCCTGACCCTCCTTACCTTCCTGACCTTCCTGACCCTCCTTACCTTCCTGACCCTCCTTACCTTCCTTACCTTCCTTACCTTCCTGACCCTCCTTACCTTCCTTACCCTCCTGACCTTCCTGACCCTCCTTACCTTCCTGACCCTCCTTACCTTCCTTACCTTCCTGACCCTCCTTACCTTCCTGACCCTCCTTACCTTCCTTACCCTCCTGACCTTCGTTACCTTCCTGACCTTCCTGACCCTCCTTACCTTCCTTACCTCCTGACCTCCTTACCTTCCTGACCTTCCTTACCTCCTGACCTTCCTGACCTCCTTACCTTCCTTACCTTCCTTACCCTCCTGACCTTCCTGACCCTCCTTACCTTCCTTACCCTCCTGACCTTCGTTACCTTCCTTACCTTCCTGACCCTCCTGACCCTCCTTACCTTCCTTACCTTCCTTACCTTCATGGCCCTCCTTACCTTCCTGACCCTCCTTACCTTCCTGACCCTCCTTACCTTCCTGACCCTCCTTACCTTCCTTACCTTCCTGACCTTCCTGACCCTCCTTACCTTCCTGACCCTCCTTACCTTCCTTACCTTCCTGACCTTCCTTACCTTCCTGACCTTCCTGACCCTCCTTACCTTCCTGACCTTCCTGACCCTCCTTACCTTCCTGACCTTCCTGACCCTCCTTACCTTCCTGACCCTCCTTACCTTCCTTACCTTCCTGACCCTCCTTACCTTCCTTACCTTCCTGACCCTCCTTACCTTCCTTACCCTCCTTACCTTCCTGACCCTCCTTACCTTCCTTACCTTCCTTACCTTCCTGACCTTCCTGACCCTCCTTACCTTCCTTACCTTCCTGACCCTCCTTACCTTCCTTACCTTCCTGACCCTCCTTACCTTCCTGACCCTCCTTACCTTCCTGACCCTCCTTACCTTCCTTACCCTCCTGACCTTCCTGACCCTCCTGACCTTCCTGACCCTCCTTACCTTCCTTACCTTCCTGACCCTCCTTACCTTCCTGACCCTCCTTACCTTCCTTACCCTCCTGACCTTCCTGACCCTCCTTACCTTCCTGACCCTCCTTACCTTCCTTACCTTCCTGACCCTCCTTACCCTTCTTCCTCCACTCAGACCGGCGATGATTCGCTCCGAGTTGCGCTCGGCTCTTCGGTGTCCGCCTGCAGAAGAGGCAGGGGGCGGGGCCTGGCTGCAGCCGGCGGGTCAGCTGCAGAGTCTCATCGCTCAGAGGATGCAGAGGGCTCAGGTGCTGCTTCATGCACAAGTTCCTGGAGCCTTGCCCGTTGTCTTCTACTCACCTGACTGTAACCCAGAGTCTGTCTTCCAGGAGCTGCAGAAGGCCAAAGCAGAGAGGGAGCCAGGAGGCTCCACTTACCTGAAGGGCGTCGACTCCCCCCGCCTCCACCGCCTCAGGGGCTCAGGCTCGCCTCACTCCAGGTTCATTTCACTAACATCTCAAGTTGACCTCTCAAAATCTTGGAGGTCTTTCTGTCCGTGATACAACAAGTCTCACATTGACATGAGAGACTTCAAGACTGATGGACGGCTTCAAGATCCTCGAGGTGCTCGACCCCCTGGTGTTCAGGAGGGAGAATGCAGCTTCAACACATGAAGCATAGACTTCTATACAACCAGAGGAGTCGCCCCCTGGTGGTCAGGAGAGAGAATGCAGCTCCAACACATGAAGCATAGACTTCTATACAACCAGAGTCGCCGCCCCTGGTGGTCAGGAGGGAGAAGGCAGCGTAGTGTTTTGAAGTGCCTTGGCGGGTCGATGTCTTGCTCCTCCTCAGCAGGTCCTCTGGGTCTCCGAGGAGCAGGAGCAGCGACTCTCCTCGCCTCCGGGGGAAAGACTCCCCCCGTCTGAGAGGAAGAGAATCTCCTCGGTCCAAAGCCAGGAGGACTCGCTCCAGAGGGTCCCAGTCGTCCGCCACTCAAGCCGACGACTCCCCTCAGCCGGCCGACGCTCTGCCGCCACCAGAGCCCGGCAGAGCCTCCGGCTCCTCTCGGCGCCGCCAGGAGGAGGAGTCCCGCGCCCAGACGGCCGCTGCACCGCCTCCGAGCACCGGGGGCTCCGCCTCCTCTCGGGTTCAGGGACTCAGGAAGCGAGGCGGGCTCTCCTCGCCGGGAGGACTCCCCCTCCGGGTCCCTCCGGGCCAGAACCCCCGCCGAGCACCGCCCGCCTCCACCGGCCTCTCTGCCGGCGGAGGACGACCCGGAGGTGGAGAGGAGGCGCGAAGAGGCCGAGCGCCTCCTGGAGGAGGCCGTGTCGTCGTGGAAGGAGGCGCAGGAGGTCCTGCGGGAGGTGAAGCAGCTGCAGAGCCAGACGCTGCGGCGCAGGAGGAGCTACGAGAAGACGGAGGACACGCCCCCCTCGCCAGAGACACCGTGACGAAGAGGACTGTCCCTCGTCTCCATGACAACAGACAGGTTCTCCCTGCTGGTTGCTTCTGGAAAGAAAACTTCAGGTTTTTTGGAAGATGAAAAGAATAAAATACATTTTGACTTTTTGCTGTCAACATGTCTAAAGAGCACGGCGGCTGAGGAGATCCTTTGTTTGTTTGTTTACCTTCATGTGTTTGTTGACGTCTGATGAGTGGATTGAGCTGTTAGATTTATATTTGTCTCTTTTTTAGATTTCACGTTTTCAAACATCAGGAAGTTTCACGTTTGACCAGATGAAGAAGAAACGACACCGACGTCTTCCTCTGCAGCGCAACCTGTTGTTGTTGTGATCATCTTGTGAACTGTTGGACACTCCGTCTGGTTGAAGGGGTTCAGAGTTAACAGCAGGATTCATCAGGTCACTGAGTGTGAGTGTGTGTGTGTGTGTCTGTGTATGTGTGTGTGTGTGTGTTGACTCGGAGCCCTGCAGCATCTGTTCAAAACCTCGTCTCCATCTTTCCTCTTTCTATTATTTATTAGGGTCCTCTACTACGACTTCGTCGTAGAGGAACCGATTGTATTTCTAAGAGTTATTATTTCTCTCCACGGAAACCTCGACTGGCCGCATACCTCAGACCGCAACCAAGTGAAATTTCACACGCATATCAGAACTCATGAAAAATTTATGATTTTTTAGTTTTTGTCTTTGTTTATAAAAAACTGTCTCTCTAGCGCCCCCTTGAGGTAGAAAGCTAATACTTTTTTTCAACAATGACCGATTGACTTGAAATTTGGTATACAGGTTCACCTGGACCTGCTCTACAAATAACTTCCAGCTGACCATCAAAGGCGCCCACTTAGATTTTCCGCCATTTTGAATTTAGTAAGAAAAACAATTTTTCACTTTTTTCCAAAACGCTTTGTCTGATTCATCCGAAAATTTCTGGGGTCCATTATTGGTTCAATGTCATCAGAAGTACTGAAAATCTTGTTGATATCTCATTGCATTCAGAGAATATAGACCAATGAACATTCAAGGGGTGTGGCCTAATATTTGAAGTCACACAACTTCTCCATTATTTGGCCTATCTTCACCAAATTGCTAGCCTGTCAATATCGCATCCCTTAAACTACTTAATTTTTTTCATAATATTTGAACATTAGGGGGCGCTGCAATAAATCCCTCAATATCTGCATTTTTTGCCTTTCTTCATGTTTTGGGCAGTTGTAAAACTGTTAACTCCTCCTAGAGCTTACACCCGATTCATTCTAAACTTGCCCAGTATGATCTTGAGACCTTTGCCGTGAAAAATCTTTGAAAGATTTCGGTGGGTCGAACATCAAAAAACACCATTCGCCATAAAAATCCAAGTTGATGTAACTCGCCCATACATTATGTAATCTGCTCCATATTTCTCATATCATGGCATACTGAGCTAAGGCTTTCACATTCATATGCTAATTTTTAACTATGGTCTTAGCACCACCTAATGGCAACAGGAAGTTACATGTTTTCTACTTTTATACCCTTCTCACAGATTATTCAGATCCCTCTCAAAATATACCAGAATAGATGTAAAACCTTGATAATGCTTCCCTGTGAAGGTCGTAATGACACGTTGAAGGCGAGTCGTAGCATCAGCAAACTTTGATCCTTCGCCGTGAACAAATAAACAATGTAATATGCTCGAAACGTGACTAAACTTGGCACACACATTTAGAGTCAAATATGTAGTTACCTGAAATGATTTGAATGCTTGGGATTGACAATATGGCTCGATAGCGCACCCTAGAATGAATTTTCATTCAAAAGCCCACGTTTTTTGCCTCCAATGACTAATTGACTCGTAATTCAGCATACATGTCCGGTTGGACCTGCTCTACAAAAAATATTATTATGACCATAAGCTACGGCAACTTAGATTTTCCGCCATTTTGAATTTTGTGAAAAACACTTTTTGTTTAACTCCTCCTAAACGCTTGGTCCGAATCATACAAAACTTGTTTTGATTTATTATGGGTTCAATGCCATCAGAAATCTTTGAAAGATTGTTGATATGTCATTGTTTTCAGAAGATATGGACCAATGAACATCCAAGGGGTGTGGCCTAATAAGTAAAGACACCTAACTTCCAAATCACCTTGACTATCTTCACCAAATTGCTCGCCAATACAAGGACACCCTTAACGTACCTTAATTGTTTCATAATATTTGAACATTAGGGGGCGCTACAATCAATCCCTCAAAATATGTTTTTTTGGCCTTTTTTCATGTTTTTAGGGGTTGTAAAACAGTTAACTCCTCCTAGAGCTTAAAGCCGATTCATTCCAAACTTGGCCAGTATTGTCTTGAGACCTTTGTTTTGAAAAATCTTTGAAAGATGTAAAAAATATTAAAGTTTGTGCGTTCTCCGGACCGGCAAAGAAACGCCATTCGCCATGAAGATGGACGTTGTTGTAACTCGGCCATACATTATGTAATCTGCTCCTTATTTCTCATATGTCATGACATACTGACCCTGAAGACATCATATGATAATTTTTAATTATGGTCTTAGCGCCACCTAGTGGCAACGGGAACAAACATCGTTTTTTCTTGGGCTTCCTTCTCTGAGAAGGTAAATCAGATCAACATCCAATTTGTTACACATGAAGGTTAGACTTTCAGGATGCCAGAAGACAAAGCATTTTATGTTTCGTCTAACACTGTTGCCGTGGCAACCCATTCTTCGTGTCAAACAACTAAGGGGCTTTAGAAGGACTTAAAATGCTTGAAACATAACTAAACTTAGCACACACATTTAAAGTCAAAGATGTAGTTACCTGATATGATTTGAAAGCTTTGAAATGCCAATAAGGCTCAATAGTGCCCCCTAGACTGTATTTTATGTTCAAAAGGCCACGTTATTTGCCCCTGATGACCGATTAACTTGAAATTCATCATACATGTCCGCTTAGACCTGCTGTAAAAAAAATTACATTATGACCATAAGCTCCACCCACTTAGATTTTCCGCCATTTTGAATAAAAATTTTTTTCAACTCCTCCTAAACGATAGTTGCGTGTTGTAGCTCCGCCTCAGGCTCACATCACATTGTAGCTCCGCCTCTCACTCACAGCATGTCGTAGCTCCGCCTCCTTAGACTTTAAAAACACAACTATTGTTCTTTGAAATGTTTTTATTCAAAACCCTCAACATGTTCGTCACAGAGTCAAACAATCCGCCAACGTCGGGGTGAGGGACAGTAACAGAGGGGTCAAAGGTCAACTAGCACTTCAAAACATTTAAACTACAAAATAAAACCTGAAACTGAGTATTTACAATATTGCCTTAAAACCAGTTTGAGGTCACGACCTTTGACACACTACTTAGTTTCTTTGAATGAACTGATGCTACGTAGCCTCTAAGCTAACAGAAGCCACGCCCCCTAGTCGCCCTCCACAGGGCTCCGATTGGCCGATCTGTGTGAACAGACGCCTGATGAGTAAGACAGGGTTAAACACACACTTCCTGTGTGTTGAAGTGTGTACAACGAGATAAAAGCTCAAACTGTTTAGTAAAAGTCTTAAAGCTGCAGAATCCCACGCAGAGCAGCAGCACCTGAATCAGACGCAGGCCCCGCCCCCGCAGTATCCCATAATGCACTGCAACATTACGTTCAGGCAACTTGAGGAGCACCTGAACGCATCACAGGTGCGTCGGACTACGAGAGGGGGAAGGGCCTGAGGTCGAGGGGGCGGGGCCTGAGGTTGAGCAGCTCAGTCGCCAGGAAACTAAATGTTGGTGTTGTACGCCTTTATTTTGTTAAGAGCAGACAGGAAGTCCAAACCTTCAGTTATCCATACGACGCCAACATGGAGTCCTGGGACAGGAAGTCGCTCCAAAGGAAACAAACGGAACTAATGGCCCCCAGAGGCCCCCCAAGAACACACAGGGACCAGAGACTCGAGGGTCCAGACCGGACGGGAGACCCTTAAGGGGGGGGCCCCGATGGGTCCAGAATCAGATATGGCAGCAGGAAGAACCGGTTCTGGTCTCTCGGTGTGGACAGGATGCGGTCGTCAGGTGATCTCTTCACTTCCTGTCGGCGGGAGGAAACTCGAGGCTCCGGATCCCGATATGGATCAGGACTCGATGGAGGTCCGAAGTCCAGAGGACCGGGCCAAAGGATTCAGATCCGTCTGATCCGGTTCTTCTGGTCTAAGAGACACGAGTCTTGTCGTCTGGACTTGTAGGCCAGACGGAGACAGGAAGTGACATCATTCTGAAGTCTCCACATATCTGCTGACAGGAAGTCCTGCTGGTGGATCAGATTCAGGACCTGGACCAGGTTTAAGGGACACGTGGACTGGAGTTCTGATCAAATCTTCTTGTGTATATATATTATCGAAAAGTGAGACGGACTGAAAGCGACGCTGGTCTGGGGGAACCGGACTAGTCGTCCTCCTCCTCGTCTTCGTCATCCTCGTCTTCGACGGCCCTCTTCCTCTTCTCCCCCTGAGCGCCGGCCTGGTCCTCTGCAGAGCGAGAGCCAATCAGACGAGGGCGACCGGATTTTGACCAATCAAGACATGCGACCGGCGCTTCACTCACCTTCGTCCTCCTCTTCCTCCTCCTCGCCGAAGTCGTCCACAACCTGAGAGGAAGAGTCGCACCAGTCAATACTTTCAAAATAAAAGCTTGTTTCTGATTGGACGACAGCGACCGAGCTTTAAATCTATTGGTGGAGGAGACGTCATGTGTTCTACTTGATGACACGTTTCAGGAGCCACTGGACCAGGAAGTGACCTGTGGAGAGGTGCATCATGGGAGCCCACCTGACTGCTCCGGGTCCCCTGGAAGCTCAGGCCCACCTCTCCTCCCTCAGAGCTGTCCTCGTCTTCCTCGTCTTCATCATCCTCGTCGTAGTCTCCGGTCGGCGGCGCCGCCTTGTCTGCAACACAGACCACCGTCAGACCGGGTCCTGGTTCCCCCACAGACCGGGTCCTGGTTCCCCCACAGACCACCGTCAGACCGGGTCCTGGTTCCCCCACAGACCACCGTCAGACCGGGTCCTGGTTCCCCCACAGACCACCGTCAGACCGGGTCCTGGTCCCCCCACAGAGCGGGTCCTGGTTCCCCCACAGACCACCGTCAGACCGGGTCCCCCTGGGTCCACTCACCGTGGTCGTCGGCCTCGCTGTCGGGCGCCTCGTTGTCCTCGTGGTCGAAGCCGTCCAGGTAGGTCACCTGGGGCAGCAGCTCCAGCACGCTCTCCCGGTAGTCCTCCAGGGACGTGATCTCACAGTTGAACAGGTCCAGACTCTGGAGGAACTTCAGGTTTTGCTGCCGCAGGAACACAGAGACCAGGTCAGAGTGTGTGTGTGTGTGTGTGTGTGTGTGTGTGTGTGTGTGTGTACCAGGGCCTCCACGGTGCTCAGCTCTTTGATCTTGTTGCCGCTCAGGTTCAGGTACGTCAGGTTTGGACATTTCTCCTTCAGCGTCTCCAGAGAACCAGACAGGTTGTTGTCACTCAGCTCCAGCTGAGACACAAGAGCCCGTCAACAACAACAACAACACACTGGTGATCACCACTTCATTCTCCTGGTGAAGGGATTCAGACCAAGACTGAAGAGAGGAGGTCAAACCACACACACACACACACACACACACACCTTGCGCAGCTTGGGCAGGGCGGGCAGCCGGCCCAGCGAGCTCAGGCCCACGTTGACCATGCTGAGGAACTCCAGCTCCACGAAGGCGTCCGTGAGCCCCTCCACCTCCCCGTCGGCAGAGCGGCTGTTGTCCACCACCAGCTCCGCCATCTGGGGATCAATAATCAACACAGGCGTCAGCGGCTGTTGTCATGACTGACTGCCCTCATCAGCCACCGGCTGACCTTCAGGTTGGTGCCATTAAAGACACGCTGCAGTTCCTATAATGTCCACTAGGGGACACGGGCCATCCATTGATCGGCAGTGATCAGAGGAAAGACCAATCGGACTTTATATCACACTATATATCAGATTGTTTATTAAATGATGATCAGCTGATGGCTCCATGTTACAGTCCGGTGTAAACACCTGAGGGCTGAAAGTAACGCCAACAACTGGGAGACAATAATAAAGATCCAACAATGATACTAATAATAAAGATACAACAAGGATAATAATAAAGATAATAATATAGATACAACAATGATAATAAAGATACTAATAAAGATACAACAATGATAATAATAAAGATATAAGGATACTAATAAAGATACAACAATGATAATAATAAAGATACAACAATGATAATAATAAAGATACAACAAGGATAATAAAGATTCCTCTGGTGTTTCTGCTTATGTAACCAGACTCAGTGTTTCAGCCTGCAGGCCAACATAACTGTGTGCGCGCGCACGTGTTGTGGGGGGGTTTAACCTACATGTGTGTGTGTGTGTGTGTGTGCTGAACCTCCACACACACACCATCTGTCGCCTCCCCGGTTCACCAACACGACACCAGGCAGTTGAGTTTGTAAATTCGTTTGAATTTAATTGAGTGTGAACGACGAGCACGTGCGCCGTCATCACACACGGAGCTCCGACAGTGTTGAAGATACACAATTAATCACTATTTAATATATATCAATACGTTATAGCCATGTCGAGGAACGCCATTTTGTTACGCGCGCGCGCACGCCCTTTAACCGGAGACCCCGTAGAACGCGCGCTAATCCGCTCCCGGGACGTTAAACCACCGGGCACGCGCTCCACACTCAAAATGTCTCCGCGCGACCTCGCGCGCCAGCCGGCAGCCCGCGAAACGTCGCCGGAGAGAGGCGGAAAAGAAACGAGAAATAAACATCTGAACCGGATTTAATGATTATTATTTGTTTTGTTATAAAGAGTCTGTAAACTAGACGTTTCCGTCTAAGTTTTAAGCTGCTGAGACTCAAAATGTCCGACGCGGCAGCAGATGTCGATGTTGGAGGAAAAGGTCGCGAGCCCCCAGTTAAACTCCCGCTCCGGTGCCCCGAGGACCCGGATGTTCAGGAGCTTCTCCCCGGTGCCTGGTTACAAATCCAACGCGCTCCGCCAGGTGTTTTAAAGACGGACTAACTGTCAACGGTCCGGGTCTCAGAGGGATCTAAAGCGTTGACCGCTGGCTGAAAGAGACACGGGGTCCCCGGAGAGGAGGGGGGCGGACGACGCTTCCACGTCCCAAGAGGAGCGGATCAGACGGATCGATAGGACCGAGCGGCTCGGCGAGCGGAGCCCCATGTGATGCGCTCCGGACGGTGGGGGGGAGAGAGCAGCCAGCCGAGCTCCAGTTCGCTATTTCAGCCAACAATTTAAAAACATGAGTCCGATAAAAAAAAGTGCCGCTCACCTCCGCCGGGCTCCGGTTCCGCAGCTCCAGGGTGATCCTCTTCTTCATGTCCATGGCGGAAGGTCTCGTGCGGCGGTGAGAAAGCGGCTGAGGGACTCCCGGGGATCGGCGCTGCTCTGATGGCCAGTTTGCCTTCTGATCCTCCATGATACCCTGCGCCCTGCCCCTCCCCCGAGGCCCCGCCCCTCTCGCTCGGGGTTGGCCGCGCGCTCCCCTCTGCCGCCTCTGATTGGTCAACGAGGCACATCAAACAGGATTTAGTCACCTTTAATCCACGAGCTGGGCGGGAATATCCCCCGAAAAGCCTCTGATGCATGATGGGAGCTGTAGTCCATCATATATCATAATTATAATAATCTATAGACCCCCAAAGCCTAACAGTGTTTTTATCCACGAGTTTGCTGAACTTTTAGCCTATTTTATGTCACAGTATGACAAAGTTCTTATTTTAGGGGATTTTAACATACATGTCTGCTGCCCGTCTCAGACTCTTGTCAAAGATGTTATGGATACTTTGGAATCTTTTAACATCACTCAGGCTATACACCAACCAACACATTCAAAGGGTCACATTCTAGACCTCGTCCTGCACAATGGTCTCAGCCCCGAAAATGTTCAAATTAAGGATATCTGTGTGTCTGATCACAAAGCAATTTTATTCAGTATGGTCTCATCCCAACTTCCCATAAATCAGAGTACACCGAACCGATGTCGGGTTTTTAACTCCATGTCTGCGAGCAAATTTTCAGAGGGTTTTACTGCTGCTTTTTTACCTGCTTTTAATCATCAACTTTTAGATACAGAAGAGCAGGTCTCTCTTTTTAATGACATCTGTCAAACTATTCTTGACTCTGTTGCCCCCTACAAGATCAAAAAGTTAAACGGAACAACACAGCCCTGGATAAATGAAGCCACCAGAGAACTTAAGAGAGACTGTAGGAGAAAGGAAAGAAAATGGAAAAAAACTGCTCTGCACGTATTTTATCAAATTTGGAAAGATGCATTGAACAACGACCAAAAGGCAGTTAAAGAAGCAAGAACCTCCTTCTTCTCCAATTTAATTCAAGAGAACCATTCAAACCCCAGAGTTTTATTTAAGGTCATAGACACAGTCATGAACCCCCCCTCCTTTCATTTTATTGATGCCTCACAAGAGATGTGTGAGAAATTCTTAATTTATTTTAATAATAAGGTAAAGGAAATAAGACATCAGATTACCCCCCCAACCCGTATTTTACATGCCAATAGGGACATTCAAAACTATTTTAGTCATTTTCAACCAGTATCTATGACCTTTTTATCTCAACTTATATCACAAATGAAATCAGCCACATGCAGCCTTGATTTTATTCCGACAAAATTCCTCAAGGAGGTTTTTAACACGATAGGGCCAAGTATTTTATTAATTATAAATAGCTCCCTAGCAAGTGGTACTTTCCCATCAACTTTTAAACATGCTATCGTACAACCGCTTTTAAAGAAACCGAAGCTGGATCAATCTGTTCTTTCCAATTTTAGGCCAATTTCAAAACTTCCTTTTTTATCAAAACTTTTAGAAAAAGTGGTTTCAACGCAACTTTTAGCTTTTATGAATCAGAATAACTTATTTGAGAAATTTAAGTCAGGTTTTAGAGCACTTCACAGTACAGAAACTGCCCTCCTCAAGGTAACGAATGACCTTCTTTTAGCAGCAGACAGGGGGGAGAGCGCAGTTTGAATTCTTTTAGACCTTAGTGCAGCTTTCGATACGGTTGATCACGCCATTTTAATCGATCGCCTCAAAAACTGGGTTGGCATCAAAGACACTGCACTTGGCTGGTTTTCCTCATACCTTTTAAATAGATCTTACTCGGTCACCATAGGTAATCACTCGTCTTCCACTTCTAATATTACCTGTGGTGTACCACAAGGTTCAATTTTAGGTCCACTTTTATTTTCTATCTATATGCTTTCACTTGGTCAAATCCTCCAGCGACACGATGTATCTTTTCATTGCTATGCAGACGACACACAGATATACCTTCCGCTGAGACCAGGTGACCCAGAGAGCCTAGCTGCTGTTTTAAATTGTCTCTGACGTTAACTGCTGGATGGCACAAAACTTTCTCCAACTCAATAACTCAAAATCAGAAGTGATAGTCTTCAATTCCCCAAACAATAACACCGGTATCGTCGATAGTGAACTTGGTCCCCTTGCTGCCTATTTAACACCTGTTGCAAGAAATCTGGGTGTCATGTTTGATTCGCAATTGAATTTTGAATCACAGATTTAAAAAATTGTCCAGTCCTGCTTTTTTCAGTTGCGAATCATGCCAAAAATTAAACCGATACTGTCACAGTCAGACCTGGAAAAAATCATTCATGCGCTCATTTTCTCAAGACTAGACTACTGCAACTCCCTCCTTTCCGGCATTAATCAAAAATCTATCTCCCGCCTCCAACTAGTCCAGAATGCAGCAGCTAGGCTTCTTACTGGTTTTAACAGACGACATCACATTACCCCAGTCCTGGCCTCTCTCCACTGGCTCCCTGTTCGTTTTAGAATTGATTTTAAGATTTTGCTGATCACTTTTAAAGCACGCCTAGGTCTGGCTCCAAGGCATCATTGAGTTGTTAGCCCCTTATGAGCCAGCACGCAGCCTTAGATCCTCCGGTGGGGGGGGGCTTCTGGCCGTTCCGGAGTCGAGGTTTAAATCAAAGGGTGACCGTGCTTTTGCTGTTAGAGCCCCTCGACTTTGGAACGACCTACCGGAGGGGATAAGGCTCGCAGAATCAGTAACTTCTTTTAAATCACTTCTTAAAACCCATTTTTATAGAGCAGCTTTTGAGTGAGCCATTTAATTTTTTATTTTTAATATACTTGTAAATGTAATATTGGTTTCTTGCTGTTCCAATTGTTTGGCTTTGACTCTTTGTGGAGCACTTTGTAAACATTGTTTTTAAAGGTGCTATATAAATAAAGTTATTATTATTATGATTTAATCGATATTCATCCGTTAAGGTTAAAATCTACAAACTGCGTTGTCCGTGACAACAGTAGATACATAAGAATAGATACTGAGAAAACATACAAAACACTTTAATAAGAGTACATTCACTCAAGAGGACTATTTTAAAGTACTCGTACTTTGTATATTTTTCTTTTACTCCACCACATTTAAAAGGGAAATATAATACATCACTTTCCAGATTCTGACTATTAATAAGAACAATAACGAGTAAATTAATAAGTTTTAAATTCTGAATCACTACTTTTAACTCATCAATCATTGTGATCATTTAAATAAAAGAGTTAGTGTTAGAGTCCATTTAAAGACCTGTGGTCCACTTACTGCTAATAATCCTTCAATAGACGCAGAATGGGGCGAAAGATCTGGAAAATAAATGAAAGTGTTTAAATGACTACTTCACTTCAAGCACCTGAACGCCGCGTGTCAAGTTCAGGTGTCAGTTTAAAAGCATAAAAAACACAAGAAAGTTCAAAAAAAGCAAGTGTTTATTTATATTTCAGATTACCAATGCAGCCATCATCATCATCATCATCATCACGGTGAAGCGTTCAGGTAGTTACAAAAATACAACTTTATATGTACATAGAAAAAAAGGTTGGCTTTGCTGAGCTTATAAAAATAACTATGTACTCAACTCAAATGATCAGCTGACAGGAAGTGGCTCCACCGCCGTCCTCTCTGAAGGAAGCCAACAGGAATGTAACGTGTCGGAAAGGGATAAAAACGGGCACAGCGACTTTAAAAGGACGACGACCTCGTCACTATCGGGTTCCCCTGGTGGACGTTAACGAACCCATCGGCTCCGTGGATCTGGTTCAGGCAGGTGCTCTATGCTCAAACATCCGTTTCCTGGTTCAGAAGCTCCATTTGGCATCCCCACCGCTTTTGTTTGTTCTTTAACATGATGATATTAGATCAGAAAACCGATTATAAACAACATGACTTGAAAAGTAGGTTAAGCAGAGTTAGTGTCCACAGAATCCCGTTTGCTTCATCTGTACTCTTTTGGGGAAGCAAAATGGTGCAAGCTACAACGAAGTTCGAGCAGCAGGGTTTCAACAAGTTTTAACGTGGCCCCAATTTATCAAGACGTCAGAGCCGTGAACCCACGGGCACAAAGTGAACACCACGGGGATAAAAGGGATATAAATGGGTTCAACCATCCGTGTTCCCCCAAAAAGAACAAAAACAGGAGGAAAGGGTTAAACTGAACAACTACGTCTAGTTCCTGCTGTACACGTCTCAGGCTCAGAGATCTTCATCCCCACTCAGCCTGGGGAAGCAAGATGGTGCGTTACAGTCCGGGGAACAGACATGACTGCCAAAGAAAAACGCTGTTACTTAGATTCTCTTCCTCCTTGGTTGGTCTCCATCTTCATGCCTTTCTGCAGCAGCTATTTTGCATCCCGCTTAAGGCATTCAGTTAGAGTGGGAACTCAAATGGTGCACGACTAAACTCCTCCATCATGTTAGTTTAGTCTGACTTCAGTCTCTTCCTGCCGGTTCGTCCTTGTGGAGAAGCCATTTTGTTTCCCTTGCTGAAGTGTTATCCTCAAATCTTTCAGGGATCCAAAATAGCGTTCGACCAAAGTGTTGTGTTTGTGAGTCTGTAGCCGGCGGTCCTTCTGGTGGTTCTGGTGAGCCACTTCTTTCCTCCTGGGGTCTTTCGGGGATTCCAAATGGTGCGCACTTCCGTCCGTTAGGAGCTGACCTCCGTGGTCTCCCCTCCCGTCTCCACCAGCGTCACCTGACCCTCCTCCCCCTCCATGATGATGCCCCCCTCCTGCAGCACCACCATCTCCCCCTCCTCCTCCACCAGGCCGGCCTCCTCCTCCTCGTCCTCCTCCCCCCCCACCACCTCCTCGGGGCTGGCGGCGGCGGCGGCGGCGGCGCTGTTGGCTTGAGACATGGCCTCCAGCCGCACGCGGTACTCCTCCGCCTCCTGCTCCTTACGCAACAGCTGCTGACGGTACTCCTGGGCCTTCCTGTTCGCCTCCTGCAGCTGCCTCTGGAGCAGCTCCTGGAGAGGAGGAGGAGGAGGAGGTGAAGAGGAGGAGAAGAGGAGGAGAAGGTGAAGAGGAAGAGGAAGTGAAGGAGGTGAAGAGGAGGAGGTGAAGAGGAAGAGGAGGAGGAGGAAGTGAAGGAGGTGAAGAGGAGGAGGAGGAAGTGAAGAGGAGGAGGTGAAGAGGAGGAGGTGAAGAGGAAGGTGAAGAGGAGGAGATGAAGAGGAAGGAGGTGAAGAGGAGGTGAAGAGGAAGAGGAGGAGGAGGAAGTGAAGGAGGTGAAGAGGAAGGTGAAGAGGAGGAGGTGAAGAGGAGGAGAGGAAGTGAAGAGGAAGAGGAGGTGAAGAGGAAGGGTCCTCACCGTCTCGCCCACGTTGTTGTGGTTGTTGATGGCCTCCATCTTCCTCTTCCTGGTGGGCGGAGCCTGAGGCTCCTCCGTCACCACCTCCTCCGTCACGGTGTTGGCCGCCACCGCCAGCACTAAACACAGAGGACCAATCAGCACGGAGTGTGGATCAGGTGTGGATCAGGTGTGGAAGGAGAGCTCGTACTCTGCTGGCCGTGCTGCATGGTGACGAAGAAGGGGGGCGCCATCCCCCCCGTGGTCTGCAGGTTCCCGTGCTGGTCCGTCACTATGGTGATGACCCTCTGACCCCCCTCGTTCACCACGGTGGCGTGCTGGATGCTGGAGTCCAGGGCGCTGGCGGCCATGGCCTCCTCCGAGACGCCTGCAGGAACACGGCGGGCGCCATTACTGCTAGAGGCGGGGCTCTGTCTGTGTTAGGGGCGGGGCTCTGTCTGTGTTAGGGCGGGGCTCTGTCTGTGTTAGAGGCGGGGCTCTGTCTGTGTTAGGGGCGGGGCTCTGTCTGTGTTAGAGGCGGGGCTCTGTCTGTGTTAGGGGCGGGGCTCTGTCTGTGTTAGGGCGGGGCTCTGTCTGTGTTAGGGGCGGGCTCTGTCTGTGTTAGGGCGGGCTCTGTCTGTGTTAGAGGCGGGCTCTGTCTGTGTTAGAGGCGGGGCTCTGTCTGTGTTAGAGGCGGGGCTCTGTCTGTGTTAGGGGCGGGCTCTGTCTGTGTTAGGGGCGGGGCTCTGTCTGTGTTAGGGGCGGGGCTCTGTCTGTGTTAGGGGCGGGGCTCTGTCTGTGTTAGAGGCGGGGCTCTGTCTGTGTTAGGGGCGGGCTCTGTCTGTGTTAGAGGCGGGGCTCTGTCTGTGTTAGAGGCGGGGCTCTGTCTGTGTTAGGGCGGGGCTCTGTCTGTGTTAGAGGCGGGCTCTGTCTGTGTTAGGGGCGTGGCTGTCTGTGTTAGGGCGGGCTCTGTCTGTGTTAGGCGGGCTCTGTCTGTGTTAGGGGCGGGCTCTGTCTGTGTTAGAGGCGGGCTGTCTGTGTTAGAGGCGGGGCTCTGTCTGTGTTAGAGGCGGGGCTCTGTCTGTGTTAGGGGCGGGGCTCTGTCTGTGTTAGAGGCGGGGCTCTGTCTGTGTTAGGGGCGTGGCTGTCTGTGTTAGGGGCGGGGCTCTGTCTGTGTTAGGGGCGGGGCTCTGTCTGTGTTAGGGGCGGGGCTCTGTCTGTGTTAGGGGCGGGGCTCTGTCTGTGTTAGAGGCGGGGCTCTGTCTGTGTTAGAGGCGGGGCTCTGTCTGTGTTAGGGCGGGCTCTGTCTGTGTTAGAGGCGGGCTCTGTCTGTGTTAGGCGTGGCTGTCTGTGTTAGGCGGGCTCTGTCTGTGTTAGGGGGGGCTCTGTCTGTGTTAGGGGCTCTTTCTGTGTTAGGGGCGGGGCTCTGTCTGTGTTAGGGGCGGGGCTCTTTCTGTGTTAGGGGCGGGGCTCTTTCTGTGTTAGGGGCGGGGCTCTGTCTGTGTTAGGGGCGGTTTCAAACCTGCGTTGGCCTTGTTGAGCAGCTCCGCCAGGTTGACCACGCTCCCCTGGATGCCGGGGATCCCCTGGATGATGAACTGTGGCTGGTTGTTGGCGGTGCCCGTCTCCACGTTCATGCTCACCTGGTTCATGTTCACCTGGTTCTGCATCCCCTCCTGGACACACGGCACAGGGGTTCAATACTTTTATTACAAAAACACTGAAATGTACAACAGATACGAGTATCGATAAGGAACTTCAGTGAAGAGGAAGTGACCATATAAGGACTGAGACGTGACAGACACCGTATACGTCTCAGGAGTCAACCTGTCTATCACCTTGTAGCCCCGCCCCTAAAGCGTCCCCTGCTTTATGTTGGACTCTACAGACGAGGGCTGCAACAATAAAAATCGATTATTAAAATAGTTGGCAACGAATTTCATTATCGATTCGTTGTGTCGCGCGATTATTACGGCGCTCAATAAGTCACGGAGTATAAACAAAGTTGATTTGAGCGCAGAGCGGCGCAGGAGAAACAAGAGGGAGGGAGAGACGGAACGCTGCGTTGTGAGAGCCAATCAGCGCTGAGCTGCTCCTCTGTTGATGAATCTAATTGGCTGCTGCTGCTCACGTGGCGCTGGAAGCGGAAGTCCTTCACGTAGTCGGAGACATTCACGGAGCTAAGTGCGCCTCCGGGTGACGTCATGAACCCAGACACCAGGGCGCTACATGTCACCACGTGTGTGGCATTTCCACAAGAGGATAACGTGGTTATTTATTCCGTGGCGGAAAATATCTTTCCCCGGAGAAAGGCAACGGAGATAAGCCACGCCCCCACTCGCTGTGAGCGCTGCGCTGCGCGTGCAGACGGCATTTAACGGAGCGGTGCAGCGTGTGCGCTCTGATCGCTCTTTTAATGAAGTATCGATACTAAAAATATGCTAAATCACATCGTGTTTAACGTACGGTACTTTGTTAGCATCGCTACACCGTGCAGCGTGACAGCAGCAGATGTAGCGGGCTAACATTCAAGCTAACCTAACTTCCCAAACGCTGTGGACATCTGAACGCTGATTGGCCGAGACGCGAAACGTCCATCAAAGATGTTTTATTGCAAAGAGCACCACTCCACATTTTTTCCGCGTCTCACTGCAATCTCAACAGCAGCGGGCCAGGTGACAAAAATAATGCATCGGAACGCGTCTCTGATATTGTTCAGGGGGCGGGGCCACATGGGGACCACTGCTCAGGAGAGGAGAGCTGTCAGTCTGTTTGTGACGGTTCATCACCATGGTGACCAGTGAACAGGTTCATCACCATGACCAGTGAACAGGTTCACACACATGACCAATGAACAGGTTCATCCTCATGACCAATGAACAGGTTCATCCACATGACCAATGAACAGGTTCATCCTCATGACCAATGAACAGGTTCATCCACATGACCAATGAACAGGTTCATCCTCATGACAAATGAACAGGTTAATCTACATGACCAATGAACAGGTTCATCCACATGACAAATGAACAGGTTAATCTACATGACCAATGAACAGGTTCATCCTCATGACCAGTGAACAGGTTCATCCACATGACCAATGAACAGGTTCATCTACATGACCAATGAACAGGTTCATCCACATGACCAATGAACAGGTTCATCTACATGACCAATGAACAGGTTCATCTACATGACCAATGAACAGGTTCATCTACATGACCAATGAACAGGTTCATCCTCATGACAAATGAACAGGTTAATCTACATGACCAATGAACAGGTTCATCCTCATGACCAATGAACAGGTTCATCCACATGACCAATGAACAGGTTCATCTACATGACCAATGAACAGGTTCATCCTCATGACCAATGAACAGGTTCATCCTCATGACCAATGAACAGGTTCATCCTCATGACCAATGAACAGGTTCATCCTCATGACCAATGAACAGGTTCATCCTCATGACCAATGAACAGGTTCATCCTCATGACCAATGAACAGGTTCATCCTCATGACCAATGAACAGGTTCATCCACATGACCAATGAACAGGTTCATCCTCATGACCAATGAACAGGTTCATCCACATGACCAATGAACAGGTTCATCCATGACCAATGAACAGGTTCATCCTCATGACCAATGAACAGGTTCATCCACATGACCAATGAACAGGTTCATCCTCATGACCAATGAACAGGTTCATCCTCATGACCAATGAACAGGTTCATCCTCATGACCAATGAACAGGTTCATCCTCATGACCAATGAACAGGTTCATCCTCATGACCAATGAACAGGTTCATCCTCATGACCAATGAACAGGTTCATCCTCATGACCAATGAACAGGTTCATCCACATGACCAATGAACAGGTTCATCCTCATGACCAATGAACAGGTTCATCCTCATGACCAATGAACAGGTTCATCCTCATGACCAATGAACAGGTTCATCCTCATGACCAATGAACAGGTTCATCCTCATGACCAATGAACAGGTTCATCCTCATGACCAGTGAACAGGTTCATCCTCATGACCAATGAACAGGTTCATCCTCATGACCAATGAACAGGTTCATCCACATGACCAATGAACAGGTTCATCCTCATGACCAATGAACAGGTTCATCCTCATGACCAATGAACAGGTTCATCCACATGACCAATGAACAGGTTCATCCTCATGACCAATGAACAGGTTCATCCTCATGACCAATGAACAGGTTCATCCTCATGACCAATGAACAGGTTCATCCTCATGACCAATGAACAGGTTCATCCTCATGACCAATGAACAGGTTCATCCTCATGACCAATGAACAGGTTCATCCTCATGACCAATGAACAGGTTCATCCTCATGACCAATGAACAGGTTCATCCTCATGACCAATGAACAGGTTCATCCTCATGACCAATGAACAGGTTCATCCTCATGACCAATGAACAGGTTCATCCTCATGACCAGTGAACAGGTTCATCCTCATGACCAATGAACAGGTTCATCCTCATGACCAATGAACAGGTTCATCCTCATGACCAGTGAACAGGTTCATCCTCATGACCAATGAACAGGTTCATCCTCATGACCAATGAACAGGTTCATCCTCATGACCAATGAACAGGTTCATCCTCATGACCAATGAACAGGTTCATCCTCATGACCAATGAACAGGTTCATCCTCATGACCAATGAACAGGTTCATCCTCATGACCAATGAACAGGTTCATCATCATGACCAATGAACAGGTTCATCCACATGACCAATGAACAGGTTCATCCTCATGACCAATGAACAGGTTCATCCTCATGACCAATGAACAGGTTCATCCTCATGACCAATGAACAGGGTTAATCCTCATGACCAATGAACAGGTTCATCCTCATGACCAATGAACAGGTTTATCCTCATGACCAGTGAACAGGTTCATCCACATGACCAATGAACAGGTTCATCCTCATGACCAATGAACAGGTTCATCCTCATGACCAATGAACAGGTTCATCCTCATGACCAATGAACAGGTTCATCACCATGGTGACCAGTGGGTCTCCAGGACCTTTCCATGACTTTAAACCACATTTCCATGATTAAACATTTAGTGAAAACTCTGTCTATAGTGACAAAGTGAGAAGATGTAGTAATTAAACTAACAATGAGAATTCCAAAGCATACCGTATATGTACCGTGGAAATTAACATTTGAATAAAACACATTTTCATTACTTTTCCAAATATTTTGGGATTTTATTTTTTTCAATTACTTTTCTAGGCCTGCTAATAGCCATTTAAAAATTCCATGACTTTTCCAGGTTTTCCATGACCGTACGAACCCTGTTTTGAATAAAGGGTTACAATTAAAGTTTAAAAAAAAAAAATTATCCGATTAATCGATAAAATAATCAACCGATTAATCGATTATCAAAATAATCGTTAGTTGCAGCCCTACTACAGACCATCATGTACTACATCATGCAGTATCGAAGACTGTTGAGAGCGTATTGATTTGTTATCGGCTCTGGCAGCAGCCAATCAGGAGAGACGCTTCACAGCGAGACAGTGAAGATAATAAAGTAATAAACAGAACTTATAAAATAAAAAATGTGCAGGTGAAAATTGAACGTATTAACTTTAACTCTCCTCCGATATTATTACACATATTTATATTGATAAAAACCTACAAATACAATTATTTTAGATTTAAATTTATTATCTTTAATATACAAATATAAATATTTTCTATTTTAATATATTATATATACACAAATATAATTTAAACCTAAAAATACAATTATTATTTTGTTGTGATTAATTAATTCGCCATGTTGTTTAAACTTTATTAAACTCCAGTCATTAGTCCATTTACATCTCGGCCGCTCCAGAGGTCAAAGGTCGCCGGGCTCACCTGCAGCATCAGCATCAGCTCGGTGTTCTGGACGTCGACGGCGATGTCGAAGGGCGTCTTGTCGAACTTGCTGAGCGCGTGCACGTCGGCGCCGTGTTTGACGAGCGTCTCGGCGACGCCGTGGTGCGTGTGCTGCGCCGCCCAGTGCAGCGCCGTCATCTTCAGCATGTCTTTGGCGTTGATGTCGGCGCCGCTCTAAAGGCGCGGGAGAAACGCGTTAAGATTACATCGAATAAAATACGATGACGACGAGTCGTGTTGAAGACGGCGCCCTCACCCGGACCAGCAGCTCCACGATGACCGTGTGGCCCTCGGCGGCCGCCATGTGCAGCGGCGTGCGGTCCACCTTGGTGCGGGCGTCTCTGCTCACGCCGGCCCTCAGCAGGACGTCGGCGGTGGAGTAATGGCCGTGTTGGGCAGCCAGGTGGAGCGGAGACGTCCCAAGCTACAGGGGAACAGCGTCACCAGGAAGCCCAGCACAACAACAACAACAACCATACATGTAAACACGGGCGTGTGGACTCACCCAGTCCGTGGTGAACGGCGCTCCGTTGGCCATCAGGTTCCTGACCTCATCGTCTTGGCCTTTCCGAGCCGCCTCCAGTAGACGCTTCCCGAGGTCCACCAGCGACATCTGGGACAAATAAATACGTGTGTCCTTGAACGCATCTTCACTCGCATCTCTACACAAACAGCAGCTCCACGCAAAACTTCTGTTTATTCGTGTGTCCGGTAAATTTTAAATAAAATTATTCTGACTTCAACCAACAAAGTACATTAACTCACTCAACTCAGTGTGGTACTTTTACCACTGCATCTTACAGTGCAGGATGTAATACCACAGTAAGTTACAGTGTGGTATTAATACTTTTACCAGAGTATATTATTGGTACTTTGACAACAGTATTTCAGTGTGGTAGTAGTACTTGTACCACAGTATTTTACAGTGTGGTAGTAAATTTATATTATTTGCCAGTACTGGATGCCTCCATGGGCTTGTCTATGTGTTAACTGGGAACAATGGTTGCATTTAATGGGGAAGTAGCCGAAGCTAGTTGAGCTAGCCGCCTGTCCGGTAATGGAACCCGTATCTTATCATGAGACGCAACGGCGCGGGACGAGCTTTCCTCCCCGCGGCCGAGGAGCCATCTTCCGCGCCTCCACGCTCAGAAAGAGAGTCCACCACGTGCCGCGTCTCCTTCCCGGTGTTTACCAACACAACCGGTGAAAACACCTCCTCCAGAAACATAAACAATAAGCGCGACGACAGACAGGAAACCGTGCGATATTAAGTCGTGTGTTTTCCGGAGGAAGTCAGACAGAAAAGTCCTCTTTTACACTCCAGAGAAAAAACTACTTCCACATCCGGTTATCTAGCGTCTGCGAGCGCGCGCCGTCAAACCGCCGCATGAGACTCGCCTCGTGCAACTGCGCATCATGAATATAATATCACACTTTTTACACCTGAAGGCGGAGATATTTTTGTATTTGTATTCTGTTTGAGGCCGAAGAGGGAAAAACTTACCGCGTTCCGGTGCGTGGAGACGAGCTTTCGCTAAGCTAATGCTAGCGTGCGACCCGACCAGCAGAACAGATCCCTCCGCGCGCGGATGACGCGGCTCTCTGTGAGTGTGTATTACTCCGCGTTCAAACAGGGCGGCGGACTGCACTCTTTTCTCTCACGAAGCGCGAAACGAGTTGTTTACTGCGGCCCGTCGGCGAGCGGCGGACCCGGATGTCGCTCCAACATGCGAGTGTTAAGCGATGAGAAGATTATATTAGAGTGAGTTTAATGTCTAAATATTTTGTTGTCATTTTAAAAATAATGGACTATTTGATTTGTTCTCTTGTTTTTGTGAAGTGAAGCACTGCATGTTTGTATGAAAGATAATATATTTAAACAAATAGTTAAATTGGAAGTCCTCGACTTAGAATGAAACCTCGCGCTGTATTTAACTATAACTATTGATGATAAATAACGCCTTTCATAAAATAGTGACATCCTAACTAAAACCGGATTATATTCTGAAAGTCTCGACCGGAAGTGTGAGGTAGCTCCTGTTAGCCCGATAGCACGCAGACCGTTAGTTCGTTACCGTACCGCGGGTTTTACCTTGTTCTCTCGTAGATTCTCGCAAGGTAACGTCTCCCTGCCGTGACGTGGGTTCTCAGGTAGCTCACGAACCTAGAATATTATATTTTAAGTTATTTTTGTATTTATTCTGGTACAAAAATGGCGGCTCGCGACACCGGAGGAGGAAGCCGGAGTGAGTTTAACCTCCCTGTGGGCGGGACTCTGTGTCCGCGCACTGGGAGCCGACCTCAGGTCAGTGTGAGCTGCCGGACGGTGGGAAAAAGCAGAAGCGAAATCGGACCTCAGGTCAGCCGGGTGAGTTTGCGCACTGCTGCTGCGCACTCGGAGCTAGAAATAGTGTTTTTATTTATTTATAACGAAGAGAAGAGTCTTTGTCTCTGACTTTTAAACTCGCCTGAGTCCTTTTGTAAAACGTAAAAAATATGTCTTACACATATTAATATATTTTAATATCATTGTCAATGTTTCCAGGATGTAAATATATAAATGAAAATGTTCATAAAACAAGAACTAATGTTTTGGGCTAATTAATTAAATACCGGACAAATTAAATAATAACAGGAGCTCACTCCAGCTTTTGATTTTAAGTAAGTATTGTGTAAAACGGCCGATACATTTATATAATCTCAGAGAAATATATAAGTATTTTTAAAATACTGATTATATATATAAACCATCCATCCATCCATTCTCATCCGCTTATTCCGGGGTCGGGTCTTGGGGGCAGCAGACCCAGCAGGTTGACCCAGACTTCCCTCTCGCCCGCGACACTTTCCAGCTCATTCTGGGGGATCCCGAGGCGTTCCCAGGCCAGCCGGGAGATATAATCTCTCCAGCGTGTCCTGGGTCTTCCCCGGGTCTCCTCCCAGTAGGACGTGCCTGGAAAACCTCTAACGGGAGGCGTCCAGGAGGCGTCCGAATCAGATGCCCGAACCACCTCAGCTGACTCCTTTCGATGCGAAGGAGTAGCGGCTCGACTCCAAGCTCCCTCCTGATGTCCGAGCTCCTGACCCGATCTCTAAGGCTGAGCCCGGCCACCCTACGGAGGAAACTCATTTCGGCCGCTTGTATTCGCGACCTCGTTCTTTCGGTCACTACCCAAAGTTCATGACCATAGGTGAGGATTGGAACGTAGACCGACCAGTAAATTGAAAGCTTCGCCTTTCGGCTCAGCTCTCTCTTCACCAAGACAGACCGGTACAGCGCCTGTTTTACTGCTGCAGCCGCACCGATCCGCCTGTCGATCTCCCGCTCCATCTTACCCTCACTCGTGAACAAGACCCCGAGATACTTGAACTCCTTCGCTTGGGGCGCTCTGTCCCCACCTGGAGGGAGCAATCCACCGGTTTCCGGCAGAGCACCATGGCCTCAGATTTGGCGGTGCTGACTCTCATCCCTATATAAACCATATTTAATTAATTTGGAGTAATTTATTATTAATACTATTATTTTAATGGTGATTTAAATCAACAAACATCCTCCGTATATAAAAGCCCCTTCTGTTGTTGGGTTTTATTTTATCTGTTTAAATAATTGTTCGACCAAAAGAAAATTTGTCTTTAGTGAAAATTATTGTCCTTACAAATAAAGATTTCATAAATGTATATATATATATATATTTGAGGTTAAGGAGAACTTTATTCTCTTAATGTGCTCGAGATCGTTTTTAAATATTGTTGTAAACATTTACATCTGTGTGTTTACATGAATAATGAAGAATTGACCAATAAATACAAAGATACAACTTTGTTCATCTTTTTATTTTCTCAGAAGGTTTACAAGTGAAAAAACAAGTTTGTACTTGTGGTTCCTATTTAATAAATAAAGTAGATCATGGACATGACGGTTTATTGTGGGCAGGTTTTACATTCTGACAAGATGAGCTGCAGGTTCTCTTCTGGATCCAGTCTGAGGCCCGCTGAGAAAACAACATGAGAAATGCATAAATAAATAAAGTGATAAATAAGGAAGCAGCTCAGGGTCAAAGAAACAAAAAGGCACCAATGGAAACCCATAAAAACTCTGATCTCAGGGGACTTGAACACATCACCTGTAAATGTGACACGAAAAAGGGTTTGATCAAAAGGGTTTCTATTATTTTGTCCACCTAGAATCTGGACTCACCAGAGTGAACACAGTCTGGATTCAGGTCTGAATTCAGGTCTGAGATCAGGTCTGAATTCAGGTCTGAGATCAAGGCAGAGATCAGGTCTGGGATCAGATCTAAGATCAGGGCTCAGGTCTGAGACGTATTTGTAGAACTCGGATCAGTCTCTGCAGACCTCGGTCCGCTCGCTTTTACTGTGAAAACCACGCTCTTATTTTGGTGACTTCATGTCAGAGGTCAGGGGACGTGAGGCTGATCTGGGGTCAGGGGTCAGGAGATGGTGCGTTTCAGAGCAGCAGGTTGAGGTCGGCCATCAGAGCGTCCACGTCCACGATCGGAGCTCTCCAATAATTACAAGAGGAAAACTCAGTCATCTCACCCTGAGAGGAGAGGGGGAGAGGGGGGGGAGAGGATGGGAGGGAGAGAGAGGAAAGGGAGGAGGGGGGAGAGAGAGAGAGGGTGGGAGGGAGAGAGAGGAGGAGGGAGAGAGGGGAGGAGGAGAGGTGGGAGGGAGAGAGAGAGGAGGGAGAGAGAGAGGGAGGAGAGAGGAGGGGGGGGAGAGAGAGGAGGGGGAGAGAGAGGAGGAGAGAGGAGAGAGGGGGGAGGGAGGAGGAGGAGGGAGAGGAGGGAGAGAGAGAGGTGGGAGGAGGGAGGAGAGGGGGAGAGAGGAGAGGAGGAGGGGGGAGAGGGGAGGAGGAGGAGGAGTGGGAGAGGAGGAGGAGGGAGGGAGGAGAGGGAGGAGAGAGGAGGAGGAGAGGGGGGGAGAGGAGGAGGGAGAGAGAGGGAGAGGAGAGAGGGTGGAGAGGAGGCGAGGAGGGAGGAGAGGGAGGAGGAGGAGGAGAGAGGAGGGAGGAGAGAGGAGGGAGGAGAGAGGGAGGTGGGAGGAGGAGGGGGAGGAGAGGAGGGAGGGGAGAGGGGGGGGGAGAGGAGGTGGGAGGAGGAGGGAGGAGAGGAGAAAGGAGAGAGGAGGAGAGGAGAGGAGGGGGAAAGAGAGGAGAGGAGGGAGGGAGAGAGGGAGAGAGAGAGGAGGAGAGAGGAGGAGAGGAGAGGGAGGAGGAGAGGGAGGAGGAGGAGAGAGGGAGGAGAGGGGGAGGGAGGGAGGAGGAGAGAGGGAGGGGGAGAGGTGGGGGAGAGGGAGGGAGGAGAGAGGGAGGGAGAGATGGAGGAGAGAGGGAGGAGAGAGCGAGGAGAGAGGAGAGGGTGGGAGAGAGGGGGAGAGAGGGAGGAGAGGGTGGGGAGAGAGAGACGGAGGAGAGGAGGGGGAGGGGAGGAGAGAGTGGGAGAGAGGAGGGAGGAGAGAGGGAGGAGAGGAGGAGGAGGGAGGAGGAGGAGAGAGGGTGGGAGGGAGGAGAGGGGGGGTGGGAGAGAGGAGAGGGGGGAGAGAGGGAGGGAGAGAGGAGAGAGGGTGGGAGGGAGGAGAGAGAGGAGGGAGAGAGGAGAGAGGGTGGGAGAGAGGAGGGGGGGAGAGAGAGGGAGGGAGGAGAGAGGATAAAGAACAAAGATCAAAACTCCATTTCTGAAATCCTCTCCTCAAGAGGAGGGACTCGTCTCCTCGTCTCCTCACCTCCTCACTCCTTGCTGAGGACAGCGTGTCCTTTCCTTTGATGCTATTGGCCGGCGGCCCGTCCATCAGGCCCTCCAGCTGGGTCAGGTCGAGCTCAGCGATTGGCTGCCTCCAGAACAGGAAGGACTCGTACTGGCTCCTGGACTTCTGCATCCTGAGAGAACACAGGTACTCCTGAGAGTACACAGGTACTACTGAGAGTACACAGGTACTCCTGAGAGTACACAGGTACTACTGAGAGTACACAGGTACTACTGAGAGTACACAGGTACTCCTGAGAGTACACAGGTACTCCTGAGAGTACACAGGTACTACTGAGAGTACACAGGTACTCCTGAGAGTACACAGGTACTACTGAGAGTACACAGGTACTCCTGAGAGTACACAGGTACTACTGAGAGTACACAGGTACTCCTGAGAGTACACAGGTACTACTGAGAGTACACAGGTACTACTGAGAGTACACAGGTACTCCTGAGAGTACACAGGTACTCCTGAGAGTACACAGGTACTCCTGAGAGTACACAGGTACTGAGGTACTACTGAGAGTACACAGGTACTACTGAGAGTACACAGGTACTACTGAGAGTACACAGGTACTCCTGAGAGTACACAGGTACTCCTGAGAGTACACAGGTACTACTGAGAGTACACAGGTACTCCTGAGAGTACACAGGTACTACTGAGAGTGCACAAGTACTACTGAGAGTACACAGGTACTACTGAGAGTACACAGGTACTACTGAGAGCACAGGTACTACTGAGAGTACACAGGTGCTCCTGAGAGCACAGACTGAGAGCACACAGGTGCTACTGAGAGCACACAGGTACTCCTGAGAGTGCACAGGTGCTACACAGGTGCTGAGCTGAGCACAGGTACTCCTGAGAGTACACAGGTACTACTGAGAGTACACAGGTACTACTGAGAGTACACAGGTACTACTGAGAGTACACAGGTACTCCTGAGAGTACACAGGTACTCCTGAGAGTACACAGGTACTCCTGAGAGTACACAGGTACTACTGAGAGTACACAGGTACTCCTGAGAGTACACAGGTACTACTGAGAGTACACAGGTACTACTGAGAGTACACAGGTACTACTGAGAGTACACAGGTACTCCTGAGTACACAGGTACTCCTGAGAGTACACAGGTACTCCTGAGAGTACACAGGTACTCCTGAGAGTACACAGGTACTACTGAGAGTACACAGGTACTACTGAGAGTACACAGGTACTCCTGAGAGTACACAGGTACTACTGAGAGTACAGAGGTACTCCTGAGAGTACACAGGTACTCCTGAGAGTACACAGGTACTCCTGAGAGTACACAGGTACTACTGAGAGTGCACAAGTACTACTGAGAGTACACAGGTACTACTGAGAGTACACAGGTACTACTGAGAGTACACAGGTACTCCTGAGAGTACACAGGTACTCCTGAGAGTACACAGGTACTACTGAGAGTACAGGTGCTACTGAGAGTACACAGGTGCTCCTGAGAGCACACAGGTGCTACTGAGAGTACAGGTGCTCCTGAGTGTACACAGGTACTACTGAGAGTACACAGGTACTCCTGAGAGTACACAGGTACTACTGAGAGTACACAGGTACTCCTGAGAGTACACAGGTACTACTGAGAGTACACAGGTACTCCTGAGAGTACACAGGTACTACTGAGAGTACACAGGTACTACTGAGAGTACACAGGTACTACTGAGAGTACACAGGTACTACTGAGGTACTACTGAGAGTACACAGGTACTCCTGAGAGTACACAGGTACTACTGAGAGTACACAGGTACTCCTGAGAGTACACAGGTACTACTGAGAGCACAGGTACTCCTGAGAGCACAGGTGCTCCTGAGAGTACACAGGTACTCCTGAGAGCACACAGGTGCTACTGAGGTACACAGGTACTCTGAGAGCACAGGTGCTCCTGAGAGCACACAGGTACTACTGAGAGCACAGGTGCTCCTGAGAGACACAGGTGCTACTGAGAGCACACAGGTACTGAGTGCTACTGAGAGTACACAGGTGCTACTGAGAGTACACAGGTACTACTGAGAGCACAGGTGCTCTGAGAGTACACAGGTACTGCTACTGAGAGTACACAGGTGCTCCTGAGAGCACAGGTACTACTGAGGTACACAAGTACTACTGAGAGTACACAGGTACTCCTGAGAGTACACAGGTACTACTGAGAGTACACAGGTACTACTGAGGTACTACTGAGAGTACACAGGTGCTACTGAGTGCACACAGGTGCTACTGAGAGCACACAGGTACTGAGGTACTGACAGGTGCTACTGAGGTGCACACAGGTACTACTGAGAGCACAGGTGCTCCTGAGAGTACACAGGTGCTCCTGAGAGTACACAGGTACTCCTGAGAGCACACAGGTACTGAGGCACAGGTACTGAGGTGCTACTGAGGTACACAGGTGCTACTGAGGTACACAGGTGCTCCTGAGGTACACAGGTGCTCCTGAGAGCACACAGGTGCTACTGAGAGCACAGGTACTCCTGAGAGCACACAGGTACTACTGAGGTACACAGGTACTGAGGTGCTACTGAGAGCACAGGTGCTCCTGAGAGCACAGGTGCTGAGGTGCACTGAGGTACTGAGGTGCTACTGAGAGCACAGGTGCTACTGAGAGCACACAGGTGCTACTGAGAGCACAGGTGCTACTGAGTGCTCTGAGTACAGGTGCTACTGAGAGCACACAGGTGCTCCTGAGGTACACAGGTGCTACTGAGAGCACACAGGTACTACTGAGAGCACACAGGTGCTACTGAGAGCACAGGTGCTACTGAGAGTACACAGGTGCTGAGGTGCTACTGAGGCACAGGTGCTCCTGAGAGTACACAGGTGCTACTGAGAGGTGCACAGGTGCTACTGAGAGCACACAGGTGCTCCTGAGAGCACAGGTGCTGAGGTGCTACTGAGAGCACAGGTGCTACTGAGAGCACAGGTGCACTGAGTGCACAGGTACTGAGGCACAGCTGCTGAGTGCACAGGTACTACTGAGGCACAGGTGCTACTGAGAGCACACAGTGCTACTGAGTACAGGTGCACTGAGGCACAGGTGCTACCTGAGGCACACAGGTGCTACTGAGTACACAGGTGCTACTGAGCACACAGGTGCTCCTGAGAGCACCTGTGCTACTGAGTAGCACACAGGCACTGTGCAGGTGCTACTGAGGTACACAGGTGCTCTGAGGTGCACACTGTGCTACTGAGAGCACAGGTACCTGAGTACCTGTGCACTGCTCTGAGTGCACAGGTGCTACTGAGAGCACAGGTGCTACTGAGAGCACAGGTGCACTCAGGTAGCACCTGTGCACTCAGGAGCACCTGGACACCTCAGGTGCCTGTGCACTCAGAGCACAGTACCTCAGGAGCACCTGTGTACTCAGTAGCACCTGTGCTCAGGAGCACCTGTGTGCTCTCAGTAGTACCTGCTCAGAGCACCTGTGTGCTCTCAGTAGCACCTGTGCTCTCAGGAGCACCTGTGTGCTCTCAGTAGCACCTGTGTACTCAGGAGCACCTGTGCACCTCAGTAGCACTGCTCAGTAGCACCTGTGCACTCAGTAGCACCTGTGCTCTCAGGAGCACCTGTGCTCTCAGTAGTACCTGTGCTCTCAGGAGCACCTGTGTGCTCTCAGTAGCACCTGTGCCTCAGGAGCACCTGTGCTCTCAGTAGCACCTGTGTGCTCAGGAGTACCTGTGCTCTCAGGAGCACCTGTGTGCTCAGGAGCACCTGTGTGCAGTAGCACCTCAGTGCACCTGTGTGCCTCAGGAGCACTGTACCTGTGCACTCAGTAGCACCCTGTGTGTACTCAGGAGCACCTGTGTACTCAGGAGTACCTGTGTACACTCAGGAGTACCTGTGTGCTCAGGAGTACCTGTGTACTCTCAGGAGTGCCTGTGTACTCTCAGTAGTACCTGTGTGCTCTCAGTAGTACCTGTGCTCTCAGGAGCACCTGTGCTCTCAGGAGCACCTGTGTCTCAGGAGCACCTGTGCTCTCAGGAGCACCTGTGCACTCAGTCAGTGCACCAGGAGTACCTGTGCTCAGGAGCACCTGTGTACTCTCAGGAGCACCTGTGCACTCAGTGCACCTGTGTACTCAGGAACCTGCCTCAGGAGCACCTGTGTGCTCTCAGGAGTACCTGTGCTCAGGAGCACTGTGCTCTCAGTAGTACCTGTGGTCCTCAGTAGCACCTGTGCTCTCAGGAGTACCTGTGTTCTCAGGAGCACCTGTGTGCTCAGTAGTACCTGTGCCTCAGGAGTACCTGTGCTCTCAGTAGCACCTGTGTGCTCTCAGGACATCAGCACCTGTGTTCTCTCAGTAGCACTGTGTTCTCTCAGTAGCACCTGTGCTCTCAGCACCTGTGTACTCTCAGTAGCACCTGTGTGCTCACCTCAGTAGTACCTGTGTGCTCAGTAGCACCTGTGTACCTCAGGAGCACCTGTGTACCTCAGTAGTACCTGTGTCTCAGTGCCTCAGTAGTACCTGTATTCTCAGTACTACCTCTGTACTCTCAGTAGTACCTGTGCTCTCAGTACCTCTGTGACCTCAGTAGTACCCGTGTACTCTCAGTACCTGTGTACTCAGTAGTACCTCAGTACCTGTGTACTCTCAGTAGTACCTGTGTACTCTCAGTAGTACCTCAGTACCTGTGTACTCTCAGGAGTACCTGTGTACTCTCAGTAGTACCTGTGTACTCTCAGGAGTAATATGTTTAAATACTTATGTTTTTAAGATATAATATGTTTAAATACTTATGTTTTAAATATATTATATGTTTAAATACTTGTTTTAAATATATTATATGTTTAAATACTTATGTTTTAAATATATAATGTTTAAATACTTATGCTTTAAATATACAATATGTTTAAATACTTATGTTTTTAAGATATAATATGTTTAAATACTTATGTTTTAAATATATAATGTTTAAATACTTATGCTTTAAATATATAATATGTTTAAATACTTATGTTTTAAATATATAATGTTTAAATACTTATGCTTTAAATATATTATATGTTTAAATACTTATGTTTTAAATATATTATATGTTTAAATACTTATGTTTTAAATATATAATATGTTTAAATACATATGTTTTAAATATATTATATGTTTAAATACTTATGTTTTTAATATGTTTAAATACTTATGTTTTAAATATATAATGTTTAAATACTTATGCTTTAAATATATAATGTTTAAATACTTATGTTTTAAATATATTATGTTTAAATACTTATGTTTTAAATTTTAAAACATAAGTATTTAAACATAATATATTTAAAACATAAGTATTTAAACATAATATATTTAAAGCATAAGTATTTAAACATATAATATATTTAAAACATAAGTATTTAAACATAATATATTTAAAGCATAAGTATTTAAACATATTATATATTTAAAGCATAAGTATTTAAACATTATATATTTAAAACATAAGTATTTAAACATATTATATATTTAAACTTTAAATATATAATATGTTTAAATACTTATGTTTTTAATATATTATATGTTTAAATACTTATGTTTTAAATATATAATATGTTTAAATACTTATGTTTTAAATATATAATGTTTAAATACTTATGCTTTACATTTTAAAGCATAAGTATTTAAACATATTATATATTTAAAGCATAAGTATTTAAAACATAATATCTTGGTGAGAATCCTCCAGTGAGTCTAAAACAGAAACTGGGTCATGACGTCATCGCCTGCAGACTGAAATAACCATTTTATTTATATATACGTCACACATTGATCTATATTTATTGGTTCAAATCTATTCGTACATGTTTACACCGAGAGCTGGTCCCCTGATCAGGTTATTGATCAGGTTATCGATCAGGTTTATGAGGCGTTGGCCCAGATGCAGCCTGATCAACCTGAGCTCAATTCATAATTACATTAAAAAATGACCGCTGCGCGTTAAGTATCGTGAAGTATCGTGAAGTATCGTGAAGTATCGGTTACCTGCGGGTTTCCGGGGACAGGATGGAGGTTTCTGTCGGATCGTTGTGGTCCAGCCGCTGCTCTGCTGCTGCAGGTTGAAGGAGCTTTGCGCATGCGTCAAGCTCACCTTAATGTGCACATGGTTTTCCGTTTGGACCTTTCACAATAAAGGCCGAAGGGAAGTCCGTGCTTTTACTTTTCTTCTTTAATTTATGATTTTAATAAACACTCCGACATATTAACATTAGAGAGAGATTCTAGTTTAAAATACTCTAACGTGTATTCCTTATTATGTATACTTTATTATTAGATCTGCTGTCCCTGAGACCTTTTCACTATAACACTAAAATAAGGTCTTAAAATACAGTTTAAAGACTTAAACGAAAATATGAAATCATAAAAAATACAATAAAGAGCATCTTTTTATCTACGACTTACTTTGGTTCCCACATTGACAAATTAATTTTTTTAAATATAAATAATAAATAATAAATACGTGGGCTGAGCCAGGCGCTGTTTAGCTCACAGTGAAATAAAAGAGAGAAAATCCGTGTGAGTGTTTCCTGGTTGGAGCCACACCTCAAAGAGAGAGAGAAAGAGGGAGGGGGGGGGGGACTCCGGACCCGCAGCTGGTTCGGGTCTCAGTCTGCAGCTTCCAGCCGACGCGCAGCTTCCGGTCTCCTGGTGAGTCGTTTCTCTTCTATTAAAGGTTGTAATCGGCGGACAGAGCGCTCACTCCGTCACAACATCCAGGACCCTGAGGGCTGTGAGGGTCACGATACCTTTAAGACACCTGAAGAACCGGGCTACGTGTGTGTGTAGCAATGAGGAAGTTCTCTGGTGGAGACCTGCTCCGTTCAGTGACCCTTCATCCGGTCTCGGAGGAGCCGGTCGAAGTGGACTTCCGGACGTCTCCTCCATCAGAGTGTCACACGCTCGAGTCCCTTTGTGTGCACAACATTAAAGTCCAGGATGTGGTTAGCTTAGCTTAGCACAATGGCTGGCGGCAGGGGGAAACTGTTAGCATCCATCTGAAGAGAGAACACTTTTATTTGAAAGAAAAAGCTTCTTTGATGCCAAAGAAATCCCTCTGAGGTCAGAGGTCACCAACGCTGCTGAGCCCCATTCAGGAGCTTCTGAAAACGTGGTGTTTTCCAGACATGGAGCGACAACAACAGGTCTGGGGTCAGTGTCGCTCTGAGTGTCTGACCAGCAGCCAGACCACGCCCCACCACGACGGATGGCTTCCGGTGCGTTCAGGTGCCGTTGGAAACGCAGCCACTGTGTCGTTGGATGTCTTGTCTTTAAGCGGCAGCTAGTCTAGACATGATGACGAAGACTCTGGAGAACTGTTTCCTGTTTGTGGATGAAGACGATCTGGAGACGCAGACTGACGACCAGCTGGTGTTTACAGTGTGTCTGTCATGTAAACATGTCTCTGGTTAGTCTGGTTAGTCTCTGGTTAGTCTTGATAGTCTCTGGTTAGTCTGGTTAGTCTTGATAGTCTCTGGTTAGTCTTGATAGTCTCTGATTAGTCTTGATAGTCTCTGGTTAGTCTTGATAGTCTCTGGTTAGTCTCTGGATAGTCTTGATAGTCTCTGGTTAGTCTTGATAGTCTCTGGTTAGTCTCTGGTTTGTCTTGATAGTCTCTGGTTAGTCTTGGTAGTCTGGTTTGTCTTGATCGTCTCTGGTTAGTCTTGATAGTCTCTGGATAGTCTCTGGTTCGTCTCTGGATAGTCTCTGGTTAATCTTGTTAGTCTCTGGTTAGTCTTGATAGTCTCTGGTTAGTCTTGAATGATAGTCTCTGGTTCGTCTCTCGATAGTCTCTGGTTAGTCTTGGTAGTATCTGGTTAGTCTCTGGTTAGTCTCTGGTTAGTCTTGGTAGTATCTGGTTAGTCTCTGGTTAGTCTTGGTAGTCTCTGGTTAGTCTCTGGATAGTCTTGATAGTCTCTGGCTAGTCTTTGGTTACTCTGGTTAGTCTCTGGTTAGTCTTGCTAGTCTCTTGTTAGTCTCTGGATAGTCTTGTTACTCTCTGGATAGTCTTGATAGTCTCTGGCTAGTCTTGTTAGTCTCTGGTTAGTCTTGATAGTCTCTGGTTAGTCTTTATATTATCTGGTTAGTCTCTGGTTAGTCTTGATAGTCTCTGGTTACTCTTGATAGTCTCTGGTTAGTCTTGTTAGTCTTTATATTATCTGGTTAATCTCTGGATAGTCTTTGGTTAGTCTTGATAGTCTCTGGTTAGTCTCTGGATAGTCTTGTTAGTCTCTGGTTAGTCATGTTAGTCTGGTTAGTCTTGATGGTCTCTGGTTAGTCTTGTTAGTCTCTGGTTAGTCTTGATAGTCTCTGGTTCGTCTCTGGTTAATCTTGTTAGTCTCTGGTTAGTCTTGATAGTCTCTGGTTAGTCTTGGTAGTATCTGGTTAGTCTCTGGTTAGTCTTGGTAGTCTCTGGTTAGTCTCTGGATAGTGTTGATAGTCTGGTTAGTCTTGTTAGTATCTGGATAGTCTTGTTAGTCTCTGGTTAGTCTTGGTAGTCTCTGGTTAGTCTCTGGTTAGTCTTGTTAGTCTCTGGATAGTCTTGTTACTCTCTGGATAGTCTTGATAGTCTCTGGCTAGTCTTGTTAGTCTCTGGTTAGTCTCTGGTTACTCTGGTTAGTCTCTGGTTAGTCTTGCTAGTCTCTTGTTAGTCTCTGGATAGTCTTGTTACTCTCTGGATAGTCTTGATAGTCTCTGGCTAGTCTTGTTAGTCTCTGGTTAGTCTTGATAGTCTCTGGTTAGTCTTGTTAGTCTCTGGTTAGTCTTTATATTCTCTGGTTAATCTCTGGATAGTCTCTGGTTAGTCTTGATAGTCTGGTTAGTCTCTGGATAGTCTTGTTAGTCTCTGGTTAGTCATGTTAGTCTCTGGTTAGTCTTGATGGTCTCTGGTTAGTCTTGTTAGTCTCTGGTTAGTCTCTGGTTAGTCTTGATAGTCTCTGGTTCGTCTCTGGTTAATTTTGTTAGTCTCTGGTTAGTCTTGGTAGTCTCTGGTTAGTCTCTGGATAGTCTTGATAGTCTCTGGTTAGTCTTGTTAGTATCTGGATAGTCTTGTTAGTATCTGGTTAGTCTTGGTAGTCTCTGGTTAGTCTTGTTAGTCTCTGGTTAGTCTTGTTAGTCTCTGGTTAGTCTTGGTTGTCTCTGGTTAGTCTTGGTAGTCTCTGGTTAGTCTTGGTTGTCTCTGGTTAGTCTTGTTAGTCTCTGGTTAGTCTTGGTAGTCTCTGGTTTGTCTCTGGTTAGTCTTGGTTGTCTCTGGTTAGTCTTAGTAGTCTCTGGTTAGTCTCTGGTTAGTCTCTGCACGCACACACACACAAACACACAGACAGACACACAAACACACAGACAGACACACACAAATGCACACACATACATAAACAGACTATAGAATATATATATATTCATATAAATATATATATATATATTTACTGATGAAATGAAATCTAACTTATATTTCATATTTAGTAGTGTTTAAATTAAGTGTTTCCCACAATGCAACTGGAATGTTAAAACAAGTTTCTGCTCTCCAAAGGAAGAACCATTTAATGTGCGTGTTGTACGTGAGTGTGTGTGTGAGTGAATATTTGCCCCATGATGTCAGTGAGAAGAGGAACAAGGGGAAACCTGTGTGCCCCCCCCCCCCCCCCCCCCCAGATGGTACGGTCCGCCCTGCTGTCAGTTTGTGAAGCTCAGAGGAAAATAAAGTTGAGGAAGTTTTAAAGTGAAGTACAACGTAGTAGTACAACATAGTACTATGTAGTAGTTCTCTTGGAGAAACATGAATCAACTCGTTTCTTCTCACATTCTTTAATCTTCTTCTGAAGTTTAACCCTTTAATGTACCAGCAATAAAGTATTTATTAGATATTAGATATAATATATTAGATATCACGAGCTGTTCGTTATTCAGCCATAATGTCCAACAGCGTGGTCAGAGGAGTGGAGAGCCAATAGGATCCTTCAGGTGACCTCATGACTAGAGGAGTGGTGAGCCAATAGGATCCTTCAGGTGACCTCATGACTAGAGGAGTGGTGAGCCAATAGGATCCTTCAGGTGACCTCATGACTAGAGAAGTGGTGAGCCAATAGGATCCTTCAGGTGACCTCATGACTAGAGGAGTGGAGAGCCAATAGGATCCTTCAGGTGACCTCATGACTAGAGGAGTGGTGAGCCAATAGGATCCTTCATGTGACCTCATGACTAGAGGAGTGGTGAGCCAATAGGATCCTTCAGGTGACCTCATGACTAGAGGAGTGGAGCCAATAGGATCCTTCAGGTGACCTCATGACTAGAGGAGTGGTGAGCCAATAGGATCCTTCAGGTGACCTCATGACTAGAGGAGTGGTGAGCCAATAGGATCCTTCAGGTGACCTCATGACTAGAGGAGTGGTGAGCCAATAGGATCCTTCAAGTGACCTCATGACTAGAGGAGTGGTGAGCCAATAGGATCCTTCATGTGACCTCATGACTAGAGGTGGTGAGCCAATAGGATCCTTCCCTCATGACTAGAGGAGTGGTGAGCCAATAGGATCCTTCAGGTGACCTCATGACTAGAGGAGTGGTGAGCCAATAGGATCCTTCAGGTGACCTCATGACTAGAGGAGTGGTGAGCCAATAGGATCAGTAGAGCTGAAGACCAGAACCAGTAGACCTGAAGACCAGAACCAGTAGACCTGAAGACCAGATCCAGTAGACCTGAAGACCAGAACCAGTAGACCTGAAGACAAGATCCAGTAGACCTGAAGACCAGATCCAGTAGACCTGAAGGCCAGATCCAGTAGACCTGGAGATCAGAACCAGAGACGCTATGAATAAAATACTGCAGGGTGATTTCTATGGCACTGTGCGCAATATAAAGGGTGACCACTCGGGGGCAGCAGTTGCAGTATAAAGGGTGACCACTAGGGGGCAGCAGTTACAATATAAAGGGTGACCACTAGGGGGCAGCAGTTACAGTATAAAGGGTGACCACTAGGGGGCAGCAGTTACAGTATAAAGGGTGACCAATTCAATTCAATTCAATTCAGTTTATTTGTATAGCCCAATTTCACAAATTACAAATTTGTCTCGGAGTGCTTTACAATCTGTACACATAGACATCCCTGCCCCAAAACCTCACATCGGACCAGGAAAAACTCCCAAATAACCCTTCAGGGGGGAAAAAAAGGGAAGAAACCTGCAGGAGAGCAACAGAGGAGGATCCCTCTCCTAGGATGGACAGATGCAATAGATGTAATGTGTACAGAAGGACAGATTTAGAGTTAAAATACATTCAATGAATATGACAGAGTGTATGAATAGTTCATAGTAGGCATATTCCACGATGGAGACCTCCACGATCCATCAGGCAGATGGCGGTGGGGAGGAGGAGGGCGGAGTCTCAACAGGACAGTGGCGTAGTCATGAGCAGGAATTCCACGACCCAGATGATCCATCAGGCAGATAGGATCTATGCCGTCTCATAGGGTCCGATGACCCCATGAGACGTAAAGTCAAAAGGACTTCCGGGGAGAAAGCAGAGTTAGTAACGTGTGATTGAGAAATGAAAATTCATCCTTAAGGAGAGAAAAAAGAGGAGATAGGTACTCAGTGCATCCTAAAGCGTCCCCGGCAGCTATAAGCCTATAGCAGCATATCAAGGGGCTGGACCAGGGCAAACCTGATTCAGCCCTAACTATAAGCTCTGTCAAAGAGGAAGGTCTTAAGTCTACTCTTAAACGAGGTGACTGTGTCTGCCTCCCGGACTGAAATTGGAAGCTGGTTCCATAAAAGAGGAGCTTGATAACTAAAGGCTCTGGCTCCCATTCTACTTTTTAAGACTCTAGGAACTACAAGTAGTCCCGCATTTAGTGAGCGCAGATCTCTAGTGGGGCAATATGGTACTACAAGCTCCTTAAGATATGATGGTGCATCACCAATCAAGGCTTTGTAGGTTAAGAGAAGAATTTTAAAAGTGATTCTTGATTTTACTGGGAGCCAGTGCAGAGCAGCTAGTGCAGGAGTGATGTGATCTCTTTTCTTAGTTTTAGTGAGAACACGAGCTGCAGCATTCTGGATCAACTGGAGGGACCTAAGAGATTTATTAGAGCAGCCTGCTAATAAGGAGTTGCAGTAATCCAGTCTCGAAGTAACGAACGCTGAACCAATTTTTCTGCATCTTTTGAGACAAGATGTGCCTGATTTTTGAAATATTACGTAGATGAAAGAATGCAGTCCTTGAGATTTGCTTTACGTGGGAGTTAAAGGACAAGTCGATCAAAGATAACGCCAAGATTCTTTACAGTGGTGTTGGATGCCAGGGCAATGCCGTCTACAGAATCCACATCACCAGATAATTGATCTCTGAGGTGCTCAGGGCCGATTAAAATTACTTGGTTTTGTCTGAGTTTAACATCAAGAAGTTGCAGGTCATCCATGTTTTATGTCTTTAAGACATGCTTGAATTTTACAGAGTTGGTTGCTCTCCTCTGGTTTTATCGATAAATATAGTTGAGTGTCATCTGCATAACAATGAAAGTTTATGGAGTGTTTCCTGATAATATTGCCCAAAGGAAGCATGTATAAGGTAAATAAAATTGGTCCAAGCACAGAACCTTGTGGAACTCCGTGATTAACGTTGGTGGTTATCGGCGTCATCGTTTACAAATACAAACTGAGATCGATCTGATAAATAGGATTTAAACCAAATTAGTGCCGTGCCTGAAATGCCAATCGACTGCTCCAGTCTCTGTAACAGGATGTCATGGTCAATGGTGTCGAATGCAGCACTAAGGTCTAACAAGACCAGGACAGAGAGGAGTCCTTTATCTGCTGCCATTAAGAGGTCATTTGTAATTTTCACCAGTGCCGTCTCGGTGCTGTGGTGTTTTCTAAATCCTGATTGAAATTTCTCAAATAAACTATTATGATGTAGAAAGTCGCACAACTGATTTGCGACCACTTTCTCAAGGATCTTGGAGAGGAACGGGAGGTTAGAGATCGGTCTGTAGTTAGCCAATACCTCTGGATCCAGAGTGGGCTTCTTCAGGAGAGGTTTAATAACAGCCACCTTGAAGGAGTGTGGTACGTGGCCTGTTAGCAGAGACACATTGATAATATCTAATAGAGCCGCCAATTAAAGGCAAAACGTCTTTAAGCAGCCTCGTCGGGATGGGGTCCAAGAGACAGGTAGACGTGTTCGTAGTAGAAACCGTTGAAAATAATTGGTCACGGTTGATAGGAGAAAATCCCTCCAAATATACACCAGGGCATACAGCGGTTTCCAAGGCCATTCCACTTGAGGACAGATTGGCACTGGTTATGGGCAAGAGATTATTAATCTTGTCCCTAATAGTTAAAATATTTTCATTAAAGAAGTTCATAAAGTCATTACCACTAAGGTTTATAGGAATGCTCGGCTCCACAGAGCTGTGACTCTCTGTCAGCCTGGCTACAGTGCTGAAGAGAAACCTGGGGTTGTTATTTTTTTCTATTATTGATGAGTAATAGGTTGCTCTGGCACTACGGAGGGCCTTCTTATATGTATTAAGACTATCTCGCCAAACTAAGCGGGATTCTTGAGATTAGTTGAACGCCATATGCGTTCAAGCTTTCGTGACGCTTGCTTCAGTTTGCGGGTCTGAGGTTATACCAGGAGCAAACCTCCTCTTCCTCACTGTCTTCTTCTTCAGAGGGCTATCGAGTCCAGTGTCATTCTCAGAGAGCCTATGGCACTGTCAACAAGATGATCAATCTGGGACGGACTAAAGTTAGACCAGGAGTCCTCTGTTATATTGAGACGTGGTATCGAATCAAATACAGAAGGAATCGCTTCTTTAAATTTAGCTACAGCACTATCAGTTAGACATCTAGTGTAGAAACTTTTGACTAACGGAGTACACTCCGGTAGTATAAATTCAAAAGTTATGAGGTTGTGGTCTGACAGAAGAGGATTCTGTGGGAAGACGTTCAAATGCTCAATGTCAACGCCATAAGTAAGAACAAGATCAAGCGTGTGGCCAAAGCTATGAGTGGGTTTCTGTACTCTCTGACAGAAGCCAATCGAGTCCAACAAGGAGATGAATGCAGCACTAAGGCAATCATTATCAACATCCACATGGATATTAAAATCTCCAACAATAATAACTTTATCGGTTTTAAGAACCAAACTTGATATAAATTCTGAGAATTCAGATATAAACTCTGAATATGGACCTGGTGGCGGTACAGAATCACAAATCGAATTGGCTGTAGTGTTTTCCAGGTTGGATGAAAGACTAAGAACAAGGCTTTCAAATGAGGTGTAGTGTAATTTTGGTTGAGGATTAATTAATAGGCTCGATTCAAAGATGGCTGCTACTCCACCTCCTCGACCGGTGCCTCGAGGAATGTGAGTATTAATATGACTTGGAGGAGTCGATTCATTCAGGCAGACATATTCTTCATGGCTCAGCCAGGTTTCAGTTAGACAACATAAATCAATGTGATTATCTGATATTAAATCATTCAGTAACACAGCTTTAGATGACAGAGATCGAATATTTAGGAGACCACATTTAATAAACCTATTTTGTTGCACTGCTGAAATAATTGTGTTAACTTGTATAAGGTTATTGTACGACTCCTCTTCTGCTTACTTTTGATTTATTTAATTGAAGTGGCCGTGGGACAGACACAGTCTCTACTCTAAAGTCAAGGGTGGGTAACTGCTCGAATGGAAGAGCAGAGAAGGGTGTTAAACTACAACTCTGCTCCCGGTTCCTGATCTGAACCCTGGGTTGTCATAGATTAAGTCCGTGATCAACTTGGTCATATTCGCAGAAATGAGGCGCTCCGTCCAACGTGGGATGAATGCCGTCTCTCCTCATCAGATCAGGTTTTCCCCAGAAAGTCTTCCAGTTGTCTACGTAGCCCACATTATTGGCTGGGCACCACGTCGAGAGCCAGCGGGTGAAAGACGACATTCGCCTATACAATTCGCCTGTCTGCAAATTTGGGAGAGGGCCAGAGAAAATTACGGTGTCCGACAACGTCTTGGCATAAGCACACACCGATTCCACATTAATTTTAGTGACTTCCGACCGACGGGCTCGGCGTCATTACCACCGGCGTGTATTACAATCTGACTGTATCTCCGCTTGTCCTAGCCAGCAGCTTCAAACAAGACTCCACGTCGCCCGCTCTGGCCCCGGGAGGCACACGACTCTGGTCCGTGGCTTCGCTATTTTCACGTTCCTGACTATAGAGCTCCCGATAACCAGGGTGTGTTCCTCAGCGGGTGTGTCGCTGAGCAGGAAAACTGGTTGAAACGTGAAGTGGTTGGTGCACAGCGGGCTTCTGTGTAGACTTACTACTCCTGCGAACAGTTACCCAACCATCCGGCTGCACGGTTACCGCTGGGGCACAGCTAACAGCTGACTGTAGCTCCGCGCCGACTACGGGAGAAGGCGGGCTAACTAGCATAGCTGTCTGAGCTTCGATAGCGCGGAGCCGTGCATCTAACCCACTTAGACCTGCCTCCAACCTAGCAAATAAACTACACTTGTTGCATGTATCGTTATCATTAAGGGAGGCAGGGGGATAACTATACATGAGACACACTGAGCAAGAGGGAGCGGGAGGGAGAGAAGAAGAAGTCATGCTCGCTGTTGAGCTGGCAACCAGAGCTTACCGGAAGAGTGAGATGATGCGTTCAGGAGCAGCTGGGGGGCAGCAGTTGCAGTTTAAAGGGTGACCACTCAGGGGCAGCAGTTACAGTTTAAAGGGTGACCACTCAGGGGGCAGCAGTTGCAGTATAAAGGGTGACCACTAGGGGGCAGCAGTTGCAGTATAAAGGGTGACCACTAGGGGGCAGCAGTTGCAGTATAAAGGGTGACCACTAGGGGGCAGCAGTTGCAGTATAAAGGGTGACCACTAGGGGGCAGCAGTTGCAGTATAAAGGGTGACCACTAGGTGGCAGCAGTTACAGTATAAAGGGTGACCACTACGGGGGCAGCAGTTACAGTATAAAGGGTGACCACTACGGGGGCAGCAGTTACAGTATAAAGGGTGACCACTAGGGGGCAGCAGTTACAGTATAAAGGGTGACCACTAGGGGGCAGCAGTTACAGTATAAAGGGTGACCACTAGGGGGCAGCAGTTACAGTATAACGGGTGACCACTAGGGGGCAGCAGTTACAATATAAAGGGTGAGCACTAGGGGGCAGCAGTTACAGTTTAAAGGGTGACCACTCAGGGGCAGCAGTTGCAGTTTAAAGGGTGACCACTCGGGGGCAGCAGTTGCAGTATAAAGGGTGACCACTAGGGGGCAGCAGTTGCAGTATAAAGGGTGACCACTAGGGGGCAGCAGTTACAGTATAAAGGGTGACCACTAGGTGGCAGCAGTTACAGTATAAAGGGTGACCACTACGGGGGCAGCAGTTACAGTATAAAGGGTGACCACTAGGGGGCAGCAGTTACAGTATAACGGGTGACCACTAGGGGGCAGCAGTTACAATATAAAGGGTGAGCACTAGGGGGCAGCAGTTACAGTATAAAGGGTGACCACTAGGGGGCAGCAGTTGCAGTATAAAGGGTGACCACTAGGGGGCAGCAGTTACAGTATAAAGGGTGACCACTAGGTGGCAGCAGTTACAGTATAAAGGGTGACCACTAGGGGGCAGCAGTTACAATATAAAGGGTGACCACTAGGGGCCAGCAGTTACAGTATAAAGGGTGACCACTAGGGGGCAGCAGTTACAGTATAAAGGGTGACCACTAGGGGGCAGCAGTTACAGTATAAAGGGTGACCACTAGGGGGCAGCAGTCCAAGGCTCCGTCCGGGGGCCTCTTCTGGTCCCCAGCTCAGTTCAATGTTTCTCTTCTTCCTCCTCAGGTCTGTGTGGGTTTCGGGTTCTTGGTGTTTTCTTGGTTCTGGTTCTGATGCCCCAGGACTACCGGCAGCCTGCAGCTCCTCCCCCGGCCTACAGGGCGGCAGCAGAGAGCGGCGGCCGGACGCCGGACCGGCGGAGCGTCGGCATGAAGGACTTCTGGCACAAGATGGGCTGCTGCGTGGCGGCCAAGGCCCCGCCGGTGAGGGGGGGGGGGCTGCTTCCTGTTGTCATGATGATGTTATCAAGTCATGTCAAAACATCTGATGAAACATTAAATCTTAGAAAACTTAATAAAAATATAAAAAAACGATGT